>NC_044550.1:125078324-125183324 GCF_007565055.1 Rhinopithecus roxellana | reverse complement strand
TCCGGAACCCTGCACGTGCCAAAGGTGCTTCCCCTTAAAATTTAGAAACATTCGTGGTAATATAGAACAATCTCTAGTAAAAAGCTAGTAATACTCCTTTTTAAAGCTGGCAATTAATAGAAAGGATGGGGGACGCTGAATAATTTTCGAGTTTAGGATAACTTTATGCTCTGTTTTCTTTGGCTTCAAGGAAAGTAAAAGTCACACTTGAATTTCATCCATGCGTTTCTAAAAATGTTTATCTAACACAGTATCATTTCCAACAAAAGTTCATTCTAAGTGGTATAGGCAAGCCTCAACTAAATTTGTTTGTAGCCATAATTTTTTTAAGTAATCAGAAAGAGAAAAAAGCTGACAAGGAGTAATTTGGTAAGCCATTAGGGTGGAATGGTAATCGAATCAGAACTAAAATTCACAATGCCTACCCTTCATCATCAACATTCACATACTTACATGGAAGATAAAACACAAAATACATATGTGTATAATATTTTTACTTCAGAAAGTATAGGGATATAGATAAGTTATGTGAAAGAAGTCAATACATCTAATCTTTGCCAATGTTCAATAACTATAAATAAGAATATAAATATGTACATGATGGATGAATGCATAGAAGATATTTTTCTTCTATATAAAAATAAACCTCTTTAAAATATTTGTGTGCAAATTCAGGACATATTATATACAAAATAGTTATTAAAATAAAGTATGAGGGTAATCTTACTAAGATAAAATGAGTTCTATTTTTATTCAGTTGGTTTATGTATTGTAACCAGTGATTTGTCCTAGCTTTCAAGATACAACTTAAAAACATTTAGAACCCTATAAAACATTTTAAGATTAAAAACTATTCAAATTAGAGGGTGTTAATTGTTATTCAAATTATTGTTACTTAATTCATTTATTATTTGACTTAAAATTCCCCTGACGACTAGATGCAGCATTATATAGATATTATTTAAATCAGACAATAGTAAAAGTTGAACACAAAGTTCACCAACTCTGACGTTTTTCAATTAAGAAAACCACAGAAGTTCAAAAAATGTGTGACATATGTACATTAAGGAACAAAAAGGAACTATAATGAGGCCTGTAAGTCCTTCTAGAGAATTTTATAAGTTGTTAATCGAAAGGAGAAAAAAAAAGTGATCTTTGTATTAGAATACTTGAGAGAACTTTGGAAAAATTTCTATTCCTAAGGCAGTTTTCACAGAGCATCAGATGGTGCCCTTGACAAAGATTGACGTCTTAAATGAGAAAGTTATAGAGCAAGTAGAGTAATTCAAGTCCAATAAATCACCAGGACCATATGGTATACATCCAAGATTTCTGAAGGAAATAGTGTGAACTTCCATAGATACAAAGGGAAAAAAGCATGAAATATAGCCTTAATTGTAGCATCTGCTTTTAAAGATTGGAAGATTACTAGTTTGGTACATAGTGTATAAAGGGAAAATATCTAGAAGAGGATCAAATAAAAAAAAAATCAATGCTTTCTACTTGTACATGTGATGTTGAGTAATCTTGTACATTTCTGTACTGTATTCTTCTCACTTTATCTTTCCTGGATTTCTTATTTAATAAGGCTTTTCTCTCATCTCTCTTCCTAATCTTGGCTATTTTCCAACTACATACTACTTAATAAGCCGGTGGTTGACATCCATGGATATTGAAATTCATTTTCACTTTTCAAGCCAAAATCAGGTTAATTAGTAGTGTTATCACCCTGGTCCTTTCTCAGAAAATTTGCAGTGTTTCTTTCTCTCTCTCTCTCTCATGATTGTTGTGTTGCTGTCATTGTTTTGTTTACATGAAGCTAAACTGAAATTACTATTTTTCAAACAGAAATGATATTGCTGTGTTTTGTTTTTCAGCATTAACTCATTCTATTTGATTGCATGCGTTAATCAAGAAATCTGTGAATTTATCATTTGAGAATGTAAAAAATTAAATAATTTTTTTACTTTTTATTAATATATCAGACACATAAAGAAAAGTGTACTGATAATAATTGCTTAAATGTAATGAAGTTTTACATATACGTGAACTAATATGTAATCTCCAGCTAAGTAATCATAAAGCATACGGTATCGAGAAGTCTCTTTACCCTCTGCCAATCGGCATATTCTCAAAAGTAATGACTATTCAGGCCGGGCGCGGTGGCTCAAGCCTGTAATCCCAGCACTTTGGGAGGCCGAGACGGGCAGATCACGAGGTCAGGCGATCGAGACCATCCTGGCTAACACGGTGAAACCCCGTCTCTACTAAAAAATACAAAAAACTAACGGGGCGAGGTGGTGGGCGCCTGTATTCCCAGCTACTCCGGAGGCTGAGGCAGGAGAATGGCATGAACCTGGGAGGCGGAGCTTGCAGTGAGCTGAGATCCAGCCACTGCACTCCAGCCCGGGCGACAGAGCCAGACTCTGTCTCAAAAAAAAAAAAAAAAAAAGGAATGACTATTCTTAATTCTACTATCCTAAATTAGTATCCTGTTTTTTGATTTTAAGTACACATAATCATACTGACTATTGTCTAATTCCTTTTGCTCCAAATAATGTCTGTGGGATTCGTCACTGCTATAGTATCTATTAACAGGTCAATCTTATTTTATTTATAGGTAGAATTCATTTTATTAAAATATAATAATTTATCCACTGTCCTATTGATGGAAATTTGAGCTGTTGCCAGTTTTTGTCTCAAGTATAAAATGAGCAGTAAATATTTTGTATTGATGTCTTTTAATAAACATATGCACTATATTTACTTGATTATAAACTTAATAATAAAATTGTTAGTCATAGGGTAACCATTTAATTGAATTCAGTAAATAATATTAAGCTGTATTCCAACATCTTAATATCATTAACACTCAAATAGCAATATATATTTGAGTTCAGTTATTTCACATGTTCATCTACACTTGGTATATTCAGTCTTCTCATTTTTAGCCATTAAGTGAGTAGCAGTATCTCATTGTGGAATTAATTTACATTTTATTGAGGAGTAATTATGTTAATATATTTTATTATGTTTATTCACTATTTGACTATGACTGTTTGTAAAAATACATATTGAGTTATTGCTTATTAAAAAAACAAGAGTTTTATCTTTCTCTGATTCCTAGAAAAACTTTACTTATTCTAGATTGGGAAACTTATTGAATTTGTCATCTATTTATCAATATATTCAATTGTGTATAGACGTCATAAATTTTATTGAAGTTTAGTGAAGGATTTTTACATTTGTGCTTTTGGAATCTTGTTTAAAAAGTCTTTGCTTGCATTAAGATCATATAAATATTTGCCTATAATTTAATCCAAAAGTTTTATTGTTTTACACTTCACATTTAGGGTTATGATTCTTCTTTAAATATTTTTGAGTAAAGGGCTAATGTTTACATTTTTTTCAAACAGAAGTCAATATTTTTCTGCGATATTTATTTGAAATACCAATTTATCTCACTGAATTTCATTGGCAACTTTGAAGTCAGTCAAACTGAACTGAACTTTCTATAATGTTCTATTATTCTGTTGCTTACCCTGTGCCATAGGAAGAAATTTAAGATCATAGCTTAGAACTTCCTGAGTATTTAGAACCTTCTAAATACTATAGTGGCATCCTCAAAGATTACTCAAAAATAACAACACACACACACACACACACACACACACACACAAAAGAGAGAGATTGAGAGGAAAGAAAAACTTAAAGCAGTCATAGAAAAAATACTTGTCAGTTTATATCAACCATATGAATAAAAATAGTAAAGATTTGTTTTCCATAATTCAGCCACAGAAAATTTTTAAAGCATGTGTCAGATAATGATAATCTTTTAGTTGACCACTACTGTGGTTTTTCATTGCATTTAGTTGCCCAACAGTTTACCATGACCTTTTAGCTCCTACATATTGTGGGTTATGACAAAATCTTCAACCTTGTCTCAAGCCACCTTCCTATGGCTCTTGTTTAAATCTGTTTTGTCCTGCTATAACAGAATACCTGAGACTGGGTAATTTTTAAGAAATAGAAATGTATCACTCACAGTTCAAGAGGCAGAGAAGTTCAAGATTAAGGGTCAAGAATCTTGTGAGGACCTTCTTGCGGTATTGTTCCATGTCAGGTGGTAGAAAGCAGAAGGGCAGAGAAAGGGCAAAACAGAGATAAAAGGAGACCAAACTTGTCCTTCAATAAAAATCCACTATCTTGGATAATGAACCTAATCATAAAATAATGGCATTAATTCATTCATGAAAATAGAGCCCTCAAAGCCAAAATGCCTCTTAAAGATCCTATGTCCTACTACTCTCATAATGGCAAATAAATTTCAACATGAGTTTGAGAGGGAACAAACATACAAACCATAGCAGCTCTCAATGGTAAACCACAGTAGATTTTTCAAACAAGCTAGTGTCGTTCTATCTTAGCCTTTGAAATTCCTATTGTATTTGGGATACTAATTCCCAGATTTTTGCTTTGCTAAATCTTTGCTAACATTCTGGTGTCATATTACATTTCCAACTCTGATATAACATGAATCACCAAATTTAAAATGCCCCACCTCACTTGATCCATCCCAACCAATTTCTATTATATTCTCTCATTTTATTTTATTAAAGTATTTGCCAATCTCTGAAAAGGTCTCATGTATGTATTTGCTTTACAATCAATTATATATTTGTTTATTAATGTCTATTTGTTTTCTACTAACATGCATTTGTTTAAACTTTTTATATAAATTAATTTTATTTAAGTATATTAATATTGGTCACAAGTCATATTTATTGACAATTTATATCTTTCATCAAGCTCTAAAAATATAATGCAGACTGTAACACATTGAGTGATATAGGATTGAAGTATTTTAATAAAAAAGTAGTTTATTTCATTCTAAAATACACTGAGAGATGAAAAATAAATCAAACATAGAGTGTTTCTGATAATTTTAGGCTTAGACTGACTATGCAGAAAGCTCTTGGAGTCTTCCTACTAGACAACTTGATACTGTTTAAAGAATTAAGACAAGTATCAATCCAGAATGTTTAACACTTATAAAATGACAATAAATCATATAATAGCTAAGGATTGTTGTTTGTTTACTTTTTAAAGCATGAATGTATGTGTGCATGTGTGCGGGAGGGTGTTTTATTCCTTTCACATTCTAAGCTCCTTTGGAAAATGATTTTATTTTATTTTTTATTTATTTTTTAAATTTTTTTAGCAATTGCACAAAAAACATTACTTGGATTTATGTCAATTGGAATTTTAAATTTAAGTGAGTTCAAATCTAAACGAATAAACTAATTATTTAACATGCTTGTTTCCACACTATAAGTTCACAAATTGCAAAAAACAAAAACCCTGTGTAATTCTTTTTCACCCCTTTATACTCACCCATTTTTGTTCTATCATAAAATAATCATATATTGATTTTTCCATAATCTTTAGGGATCGTAACTAGACTCATTTTAATTCTCACCATCAAAATATTCAAATATTCCACTTCTTCCTAAAGATTTGTGCTAAAATTCTTAAAGGCCCACTTGGCAAAGAAAAGACAATATACTGTAGTGAAAAGAACTTATTTCCAAGATGAACAAGGGAATAATTGCCTTAGTTTTCATATCTATAAAGATGAAATATTGGCCTCTCTCTCTCCAGTCAATCACAACTCTAACTCTCCACAATTTTATGTATTAAAAATGAATAATATATACTAATGTTCTTCATAATTAGGATGAAATATTACTCTGTATTAGCAGGAACAGTACTGGTAGCTTCAAATCTCCTCTTCTCCTTATCATGCAGAAGTCTGGTGTTCCTCCAAAAATGGCTGCTACATACATACAAATGTCCAGTAGTGAACAAATGTGGTCCCTATACTAACATTGTGGCAATGGTAGAGTCAGTGACAAAAGGTACATGTTTTCAGCAACAGTAGCAGCTTCTCTGGCAACAGCAGATAAAAGTCGATTAGGTCCTTAGCGGTTTCTACTCACACAGGGAAACTGAGGGGCCTCTTGCAAAAACAGAGGATATTATAGCCAGCCAAGAAGAGAGAAAATCTTACAAGATTGTGCCGGAAGAAACAGAGAAAGATAAGCCATTTGTTTTGGTGTGAAAGACTTGAAACCAAGAGTGAGCTAAATGAAGCATAAGTGACATCTAAGATGTGTGAAAGGAAGGCTTTTATTCTGCCAACATCTAAAGTGTGGTGAACAGTAACAACCAAGAATATCAGCAAGGAACTGTTCTCCAGATGCAATAATAAAGAAAAGTCAGCTAGGGCTACAATCATTTTAAGACAGAAGGTTTTTATTTTTTCTATCCATTTTCAATAACAAGTAAGCTTTCTGAGCAACAGCAGTAAGCATTGGAAAACTTTTTTTAAAAAAAGTGGGAAAATATCAGAGTTTATCTTATCAGGTAATAAGCATGCTATCAGGAAATTGAAAAGTTTTTGGCTGATCTTTCAAGCTAAGAACTGTGGATAATATAATTTTTGTGTTTTCCTAGCAATGGGTTTTCTTGACTCTTATAATGCAGAGTATACTAGTAAGAGTATGAAATGCCTGCATAACACAATTCATTTTGAATTGTGAAAATAATGTAACTAACTCATTTTGATTCTTTTTTTAATATGTTAAACAAAGTCTCCAGTGATCCTAATAAAAAAGAATAAAGTAGCTCCAGGTCACTCAGACAGAAATCTCTAAGTTGAGCTTGTTTCTTTAAAACCTAAAAATCTGCTTTCCTGTAGCAGTTTGGTCAATGTCTCCTTTTAGATCATGGTGTCCTTTCTGGATATTTTTTAAAGTTTAGAAAATAAATATAAGAAAAGGAAGAGTTTATCCTTTTCTAAAAAGTAAGTATTATAAATAGCTCACGCAGGGAATTCCTACAATGTTTATTTATTAACAAATCTGTTTAAAAATTGTGATTGAAGAAGCTGACCCTTAAAATAAGTAGTTCTAGAAAAAAGTGAAAAACAGAATAATTAAAAATACTACATATATATATGTATATATATATACACACAGAAACCTTGCAGCTAGGAAAAGCTTTGATTTTTTTTTCTTTAACCTACAGTTAGGCAAACCAAATATTCTTAACCTAGATATTCTGAAAAGTCAAGGACCTGAATGATGAAAGTGGTCTTTCTCATGCCCTTCGACTAGTCCGAGTGTGGTGGTGATTATAATTGATTGATCACAACCGGTTACAGATATCTTTGTTCCTTCTTCACTCTCACTACTTCATTTGATTAGTCTTAAAAAAATCTAAATTAGCAATTAAATTTTTTATTCTCACCAAATTTACATCTAATGGGAAATTTTCCCCTTGCTATCAGTGAGAGTCACTGTAATGTAGAAAAAAATAAAAACATTAATTTGAGCTTATATTCCAGATTTGCTATTATACAAAAAAAGTTATAGTTGATGCTCCGTTACTTCATCAGTACAAACAGAAAAAACTAATCCTTCACTTAGGTGATATTAAATTTTTGTAAGGATATGGCACGATGGAAGTCAAAAGTCAGTTATGAAAAAATATTTTTCTGATTCTTTTTCGTATCTCCTAATAAAGTAAAAGCAACAATATTCATACAAGTCATAATATGTATGTTAAAATGAAGAACAAATTATAAAAACTGAATTAAGTGGCCATATGAGAGAGCTAAAGTAAATTAGAGATTATTTAGCCCTAAACACAAGTTATAGATGTGATAACTGGGCCTAGAAGAAGGAATCATTTTATTAGGGTCATGTTATATAATAATGGCAGAAATTGAATTACATCATGGTCTTCCAGTGATTCTATCAGTTAAAGCTTATTCTACTTGCCTTCTGAATATCCCATCATTGATATCAGTAACTATTGATTGAACACATAAAATGTGAAGTCACAGAGCTAGCAACTAGAGATTTAATAATGACTGCAGTGATTTGAGTTCTGCTGTAAATGAGTTTATACTAACTGAAGGAAGACATGAAAGAGTAAAAAGGAAATCATTAATACAATAAAATAAGCTTTAAAATATAAAGAAATTAAAACTATGTTAGATTGTACTCATTTTGGCAGCATATACTAAAATTGGAAAAATACAAAGGAGATTAGTACGGACCATGGACAAAGGATGACATGTAAATTTGTGAAACATTCCATATTCTTTGATAATAAAAGCCCTCAATAAGCTAAGAATAAAAGGGAACATCTTCAACCAGCTGAAGGGCATCTACAAAAACCCACACCAACACTGAATTTAATGGTGACGCTTTCCCATGAAAATCAGGAAGCAGACAAAGACATTTTCTCTTACAACTTCAATCAACATTTTCCTGAAGAGTCTAGCTTGGGAAATTACATAAGAAAAATAAATAAAATGTATGCAGATTGGAAAGAAAGAAATTAAACTATACTTATTTGTGGATATCATAATGATGTACATAAGAAAAAATTAAGCAACTAATAAAAAATACTAGAACTAATAAGTGAGTTCAGCAAGGTTTCAGTATACAAGATGAACATATAAAAATGAACTGTTTTTCTAAAAATACTTGTAATAAAAACTCCAAAAACAAAATGAAGAAAGCAATTTCATTTACAATAGTATCAAAAAGAATAAAATGTATAGAAAAATATTTAACAAAAGATGTGCAAAACCCATACTCTGAACAAAGTATAAAACATTGCTAAATAAATTAAAAATCTAAATTATTTAAAAAATTATTTTCATATGTTGGAAGATTTAGCATTATTAAGATGGCAATACTCTTAACTGATATATAGGTTCAATGAAACCTTTATCAAAATCACTACTTACTTACTTGTAGAAACTGACAAGTTGATTCTGAAATTTTTGGCATTGCTAGTGACCCAGAATAGACAAAACAATCTTGGAAGGTAAAACAAAAACACACCAGAAGGATTCATCTTCCTAATTCCAAAGCTTACTATGAAACAGTGGTAATCTAGATACTGCAGTACCAGCACATGGACAGACACGTAAATCAATAGGATAGAAATAAGAGTCCAGAATAAACCCACATATCTATTATTAACTGATTTTGAACAAAGATGTCAACACTTGCCAATGGAGAAAAATCTTCAGAATTTTAATTCTGAATTATAGTTATTATTATTCAGTAATAATATCTGATTATTAATCTAATAATTACATCCAATAATTATCTAATAATACTATAGTATAAACTGAATTATAATTACTATTAAACTTCAAGATGATCTGGAAATTGCACAAATCACTTTTAATTATAAGCCACTAGGACGGACTTCTATGTCCAAAGCTACCTATAAGGCAGATTGGGAAATCCCAATCACCAAACACACAAGTAATACACAAAAGTTCTGCTACCAAGTGGAAGAAAATGTGTGTGTGCTTGTGTGTGTGTCTGTGTGTTGTGAGAGAGAGAGAGAATACTAAAAAACAATGGTTTGTCTCTCTCACAACTTCTCTGTTAAACATTTTCACATGATCTTTCATTATAATTGTGATAAAAGTAAAGCTTCTGACCATGGCCTAGAAAGCATTATATTTTCTGACCCCTCATCTGCTGCCACTGTCCTCTTTGCTAATTAAACCAAGCAAACTTTCCTTCTATTCCTTTCTATTTCTATACCAAACTTGTTTAAACTTAGGAATATTTATATGTTGCCACTTGCTATTCTTTCACATTCTCTCATGGTTAGGTCTTTCTCCTTATTCAATTTTGAGTTCTTCAGGGATGTTTTCCCTTGACCACTTATACTAAGTGCTATCATTCTCATGTTCTATCCTCCATCCACACAAAAGTAACAGCCAGTAACTGTAATTAGTGCTTTCAGAAGAATTACAGTAATTCCCTGATGTAATAATCATAATTATTGCCTTCAACATACTCTCATTTGTTTGTTTGTTTACTTAATATCTATTTTTGCCCACACACAAAAATCTCAGTGAGAATAACTCTTTGTATTTTTCAATCATCTTGATGTCAAACAAGCAATATGTAATTAAGTGTAGAATGTGTGATTAAACTAGTAATGAATGTGATGATAGAGGTAGTACATGAAACCAAAGATACATAGAAAAGGAATATTTTATCTAGGGTGGGAGGGGGAGGGCAAATTTCCTGGAAAAACATCCTAAATTGTGATTTTAAATGGAGCCAACTGGAGCAAAGGTAAAAGAGACAATTCAAAAGGCTTAAAGGTTAAAGAAAAAGGAAATATAATTTGTTCAAGAATCTTCTTAAAGAAGTGTCATAGGGCTGGGTTATTACTATTTTTGTCAACTTTATAGAGTAATCATTGGCAAATGCAATTAATTGTATATATTCAATGTATATAATATATATACCTAGTATATCCGTACACATTATGAAATTATTACCACCAAGTTAATTATCATACATATTACCACACATATTTATACCCAAATATTAGTGATAAGAATCCTTAAGATCTACAATCTTAGCAAATTTTAAAAATATAATACATTATTTTTAACCATAGTCATTATGCTTCAATTTGAATTCTAGAATTTATCTTATAACTGAAATGTGTGCCCTTTGACCAAAATTTTCTCATTTCTTTAATCCCCCAAGCTCCAGCCCCTGGTAAGTACTATTCCACTCTGATTTTATTAGTTCAACTTATTTTGTTATTTTAAAATAAGTGATTGATAATAATTAAGTATTTTGTTTTACTGTATCAGGCTTATTTCATTTACCATAATGTTCTTCATGTTATCCATGTTGTTGCAAATTATTATTATTTTTTTTAAGGCTGAATAATATTTTAGAATGTGTGTGCCTTTGTATGTGCATCACATTTTCTTTATCCATCAGTCCAGTGACAGGCAGTTGGATTTTTATATCTTGACTATTGTGAACAATGCTGCAATGAATATGATACTCATTTCATTTTCTTTAAATATACACTAAGAAGTGCAATTGCTAGAGCATGTAGTAGTTATTCTTTTAATTTTTGAGCAACCTCCACACTGTTTTCCATTATGGCTATACCAATTTACATTCCCACCACCAATGTACAAGGGTTCCCTTTTCTCTACATCCTCTTCAACAGTTTTTTTTTTTCTTTTTTGACTTTTTGATAATAGCCATTCTAACAGATGTGAGATGACAACTCACTGTGGTTTTAATTTGTATTGCCCTGATGACTAGGGATGTTGAGCACCTTTTCATATATCCGTTGGTCGTTCATATGTCTTCTTTGGCAAAATGTTTATTCAGATGCCATGTTATATACAACAGAAAAGGGAATAATAAAAGTCAAGACTGTAGAGGTAAGTCAGAGTCAGGTCATAACAAAATTATCCATAGGGTGGTTGTCACTTCATAAAATAATTCTATGCTCACTATATGTCATATTCTTAATTTCACTCATATCATTAAACGGCTTAAAATGGTTTTTTAAGAATATAGAAATAGCTCTAACAATTGCAAAAATTAACCTATCTTAAGTTTAAACTTTCAGATTACATTTTCGTAGCATCTTGGTACCTTATTATCTTGTTTCATAATGAATAGTTTCCTGCAGGTGTTCACGGCATAAAATGCTAGAACATTCCATTCCAAATATTATAAGGGAAAATGTTTTAGCACTTTGTACTAGAGTACAGCAGTATAAGGTCTACATATAAAATGTCACATGCAATAAGCAAAAAAAAAAAAAAAAAAAAAAAAAAGTCTCTGAAAATACCGTGTATAGAGGAAATAGAGTCTCTGTAATCTCCTAAAAAAATTCCGAGGAAGATATTAAACTTCCTTTTATTCAACGCTACCTCAATCTTTTAATACCTATGTTTCTTTAACAAAGCATAAAGGTGTCCCACAGCCTGGTCTGAATGGTGTCTTTCTAAAGCTTCCTATGGAGAACTACTTCTAACAGCCCAGTGGTGATGGAGAGTTTCTTTCCGTTGTTCAGAGTAAGAGGCTTGAAGCTCGGCAGGAGGAGCTCACCCTTTATCCTACCAATGGTAAAGCACCATGCATCGGCTTTACACTGATCTTCCGAATGGATGAAAGAATTTCATTTCCATTATGCATTCACATTTTAGCTATTTTTTTTTAAATGCTATGGGATAACACATTAGAGATCATATTTTCAGACATACCAGGATAAAACTGAAGCTCTAAAATCAAAATGTACACTAACCTCACTGTTAAAACTTAAATCATTTACCTTCTATACTTTATTATTTATAATAAAAAACGGTTTAAACTTTTTGACTTCAAATACAAGTTTTCTTCCCTTCCCCCCGCCCCCCCCCCCCCCGGAAATAGCCCTCCTCAGACAGTTTCTCAGTCATTTTGGGGATGTTCGCATAGTGCCTAGCACGGAAAGTCACCAATGGGATCCTCTGCTGCTCTTGCTTAACCTCCCTGCCACCTGGCCATCTTGAGCCCTATGAGATTACCGCATCCTTCAGAGGCTTTTCTGAGGACATTGTTCACAGCAGCATCTGTGGTAGGTGAGGAAGGAAAAGGATCTTATCCTCGAACCTTATGTGAGAAAGTCCTATCTCTTTAATCCACCATAGTTCAACAGAGAAGCCACAGTAACTAATAATGAGACTTTACTGGATGTTTGGTAATAATGAAAGGCTACTATTTTCTGGAAAATAACTGTAATTCATGGACACCAACCTTCTGAGAATTATCTCTCAATCCTGATACTTCCCTCAATCCCAGGGTCATCAATGCCTCAGTCAACACATGGGCATGACTCCATCTCCTTCTACTTTCCAGTGTAGTCCAAATTGTCTTCAAATTCAAAACCAAGAACAATATTTGTTCTTACCTTCAGCATAAACCTTTGTTTTTTTACCCATTATTGGTGGCTCGACAGAGTAAGTGGGATAGAAAGGCCTTTTCCCTTCCAGAAAATCTGCTCTTCCATCCTAGAAATATTATCTGGACTTACAACTTTAGCTGAATAGAGTCCCACATTAATTCTTTTCTCAAAATCTTAGTATTCAGATTTAAATAACACTCTTTGTAGGACAGCAGCACCCCAGTTGAGCTGCAGTTGCATCAAACTCAGTCTTTTTTTTTAGCAATCTCTGCTCATTAAGAACTCTAAACATATTGGGGTCCAAAATTACTTCATTATATTTTAAAATAAAAGATTTTGACAGATTATCATATTTTGTACTTAATAATAATTGAAAATTTGATAAATAAAATCCATACTAAATCAGAAATTTGAATATGAGATGATTTGAGTAATTCTCAGACTTTAATAATTCATGTGTTTTTGCTAAGTTTTTTTTTTTTTTTATACTTTAAGTTCTGGGATACCTGTGCAGAAGACGCAGGTTTGTTACATGGGCATGCATGTGCCATGGTGGTTTGCTGCACCTATCAACCCGTGACCTACATTAGGTATTTCTCCTAACGCTATCGCTCACCTAGCCCCCAACCTCCTGACAGGCCCTGGTGTCTGATGTTCCCCTCCTTGTGTCCATGTGTTCTCATTGTTCAACTCCCACTTAAATGAGTGAGAATATGAGGTGTTTGATTTTCTGTTCCGGTGTTAGTTTGCTGAGAATGATGCTTTCTAGCTTCATCCATGTCCCTGAAAAGGACATGAACGCATCCTTTTTTATGACTTTTTTATGCCATGGTGTGTATGTGCAACATTTTCTTTATCCTATCTAGCACTGATGGACATTTTGTTTGCTTCGAAGTTTTTGGTACTGTGAACAGTGCTGCAATAAACATACATGTGCATGTGTCTTTATAGTAGAATGATTTGTAATCTTTTGTGTATATACCCAGTAATGGTATTGCTGGGTAAAATGGTATTTCTGGCTCCTGATCCTTGAGAATTCGCCACACTATTTTCTACAATGTGGAAAATTTATACTCTCACCAACAGTGTAAAAGCATTCCTATTTCTCCACATTCTTTCCAGAATCTGTTGTTTCCTCACATTTTAATGATCGCCATTCTAACTGGTATGAGATGGTATCTCATTGTGGTTTTGATTTGCATTTCTCTAATGACCAGTGATGATGAGCTTTTTTTCATACGTTTGTTGGCCGTATAAATGTCTTCTTTTGAGAAGTATCTAAGATTTTGAAAACAACTTTTACTTAGAAATTTACCTTTAGTCAAGCTAATTTCACATGTCATATTGTACAGGCCTATGATAGATGTTTAAGTACATATTATGGCAAACATTCTGCTTTTATTCTAAATACTTTGAAAATATGAGAATTCTTTCTGTTCAGGTGACCGTCTAAATAGATAAGAACAACATGTAGAATGCTGTATCAATGACCTGAGTTCTTCTCATTGTTCTCAGTCTTGTTGAAAACGAGATAAAGTGATCATTTAAAATGCATTTTAAATATTTACAAACTTATTCATATTAAAATGTTAGATCCACATAATACACAGAAAAATAAATATATTTAATCTATTTCCTTTAAAACTTGCAAACTTATGTGAATTTAAAACAAGTGAAACTAATGGAAGCAGGGAGTAGAATGGTGATTGCCAAGAGTTGAGGAATGGAAGAAATAGAGAGATTTTGGTCAAAGGGTACAACTTTCTGTTATAAAATGAGTAAGTTCTGGAGATCTAATTTATGACATAATGACTATCATTAATAATAATACTATAATGCATACTTGAAATTTGGCGAGACAGTAGATTTTAAGTGTTCTCACCACACACACCAATAAAAGGGTAACTGTGTGTTGTGATGGATATGTGAATTAGCTTGTTGGTGGCAATCATTTCACAATGTGAAATGATAACCATTCTTAGTAAGATTAATAACTCTTATCTTATTCATACTACATACAATTATTCCTTGGTCTTCCTTAAAGACTGGGAGTAACTACCTTTTGCTGGAAAAGAAGAAGGTCAATCAATGATCCCTTAGGCTTCTTAGCACAAAATATATGAAGGCCAACATGCTGTCGTGCTCCATCATTACGGTAGAAATTTAAATACATTTAGTACATGCAGTAATTATTAATTAAGATTCTTTATTTTTGATGAATAAAAGTACTAGAAAAGCATTAAATTAATAAAATGTTATACAATTACTAAATCTGTCCTGAGTGTCTGAATATAATGTATCAGTGCTATGAATAATTTTTTAAAAGCCATTAAGTCCAAAGGAACTTTCATCCTAGGAGAAAAGGTAAATATTTATTACATATTATAACAGTAATAGGATAGGATATATTACCTGGCTGATAATCCAAGGGGATATGAAATAATTATTTCTCCTGAATGATAAAAAAATCATCTGTAATGAACTCTGTCTCTGCCTTGGTCTAGTCTCCCTTCTACTAATAGCACTCTGATTATCTTCTGAAGAATCATATTTAATCCACTTTCCGTCTGTACAATCTTAGTGAGAGTCATTCTCCTCAACCCTATCCCACTTTTGTGCTCTAGGAATTAACCATGACCAAAATCAAACCAATCAATAGTATATATCATTTTGGCACGTTCATTGTTTTAAGATCAACACATGACCCAAGTCTTAACAATGAGATCCAATTCTGACTCCAGGAAAATTAAGCAACCTGTCATTACTGAGGCTGTTAGCCTGAAACTCCAAAGATCTATCACATTGACAGAGCTCTTCTGAGAGTAAAAGCAATTTATATTTATATACATATATATAATTTATTTATATATATAAAGACCATATAATTTCTTTATATATGTGTGTGTGTATATATATATTTCTTTATATATACATATATATATATATAAAGAAATTGGGGCAAAGAGAGGTAAACCTCTGCAAATATGCTTTGAGTTTCTGGAGACAGATATTGCTAAAAAGGAAATCTTTGCTGTTATTTTTCAGTTGGAGGAAATAATAAATTGTTCCTTTTCAGTGTTTGATCTCTCCATTTAAAAAAAAAATTTCCTAAAACCAATTTTTTTCTCATAATCAAGATTCTAGGTAGGGCTAATACTTTATCAGAAAGGAGTTTAGATGAGCTTTCAACATGCAGAGAAATTTGAACATTTCTAGCCAGCGGGAAAATGTAAACAAAGAAAATGATCCAGGGAAATACACTTAAGGTGTGGTCTACCTTGAGTGTAACACAGGGAAACAGGGATGTCTAAATGGAATATATACTACACAAAGGTTTGGGGGAAACGGTGAATATTCTTCAGTGTCAGAACCAGAAGTTACAATTCTATTCTGCAAGCGAAAATGTGTCAGAGACCATTTTAGATAGAGCAGGAGAATGACATGATCAGTTCTGAAACTCTGGAAGATTATGCTGACGACATTTTACAGGATAGTTTTATAACAGAAAATTCTAGAGAAAGAGTTTCAGGGTCATGTGGCTGACACAGGAATAAACCACTTTTGTAAAGCAGCTGTATCCAGAGGATATAAAATAGAAGTGGATGAAGAAGTCTTCTGCTTAGTTCACGACTTTCTCTATTACATGATCATGCCATTCACTGTTATTTAATGTGACTGCAAAACATATTACGATAACCATAGGGGATGTCAGTGGAAACTGATATGTAAAAGCACAAAATGGGAGTTACAGTTTCTGTGCTCGATTACTAAGAAACACAAACAAAAGCTATCAGAGATATCGCACATTAACTGGAGATAATAATATAATGATCAGTTTGGCCACAGTAAAAATATATCGTTGTATATATGTTTAACTTAAATTTTATATATGATAATACTGCTGTGAACTGTTAAAAAAAAATCCGTGTAATTTTTTTGAAATGCCATTTAAAATGACACTACCCTGTCATAAATTTCTGGTGAGCCTTTGCCTGAGGCATATTTGACATAATTAAAAAATATATTGTAAACAGTCCATTGAAATTCATTTTGTTTTATTGAAATTACAACTCTTTTAATGTGATGATAAACACATTTAGAAAATTACAATGGTACAGAAGTCTAAGTCAAAATTAGAGTTTAAACTAAGGTAATGATAATGAAATGTTAAAAGTGTGGGCGGATATGAAGACCATAAGAAAGATAGAATAGATAAAATTTTAAATGATTCACTAAAATTTGGGAAGTTAATATGAGAACACATTTCTAATAGATGAAGGAAATATTGATTCAACTGGCCTAATAGCATTATGTGTGGATGATATCCGGAATGACAAAGGCTCAGCTCTTTAAAGCAGGAAAGTTCAGACTTACTAATATTCCAGATGATCCAGAAATTGGAAGAGAAGGAAATGTGATTATTAGGAAGGTTTAGTTGAAACTGGAGAAAGAGGGAGAAGAAATTGGGAAACATCTAAAACTATTAGTAACATAAATAGTATCTACCAGATGTATATTGTGAATCCTATAGCAACCACTGTAATAAATATATAAATAGATAGATAGAGTTGTTCTAAACTGTTATAAAGGAAATACACTTGAACGCTAAAGCACTTCTCACATAATTCAAATGAAGATAGAATAGGTGGTGTATTAGCATTCTCCAGACACAGAATCAATAGAATTTCTTTCTTAATTTCTTTTTTCTTTTCTTTCTTTTTCTTTACCTGAGAGAGATTTATTATAAATAATTGGCTCACAAGATTGTGGAGGTGACAAATCTTGAGGCATGCAGAGTGAGGCAGCAACGTGGAGACCCAGGAGAGCCAATGGTGTAGTTCTAGTCTGAAGGCTGGCAGGCTGGAGAGGCAGGAAGAGTTGATGTTTCAGTATCAGTCTGAAGGCAGGAAAAAGCTAATATGCCAGTTAGAAGGTAGTCAGACAGAAAGAATGCTCTCCAACTGGGGCCAGCATCAGCTTTTTTTGTTCTCCTGACACTTTCACCTGATTGAATGAGGCCCACTCACATTAGGAAGGGCAACTTACTTTACTCATTCTATGGATTTAATTATTAATCTCACGAAAAAATCCTCACAGAAACAAACAATATTATTTGACCACCTAGCTGGGAACCTTACGTCCCAATGAAATGAATGCCTAAAATTAACCATCAAGTGGAAAAGGAAAAATGCAACTGATGCAACAAATAGAAAACATATAGCAATACAGTAGAGTTAATCTCAATCATATAAATTATATTAAACACAGATAGAGAAACACTGCTATTAAATTGAGAAAAAAAGCGAATTAAAAAGTAAAATTAAATAATGTGTCATTAAGAGAAGATATGCATTGAAAATGGGGTAAAGATAAAGGCAAAAATATTGAAAAAGATTACCCTGAAAGCATTAATCATTAGAAATCTAGACATTATACCACACAAACTAGACTTCAAGGTGCACAGTATTATCAGACATGACCAAAGGCATTTCATAGGAATAATCATAATAAAATCATACTATCAACAACAAAAGCATGTGTTGTAGATCTATATATGTATGAACCTAATATTAGAATTTTAAAAAATATATTAAATATAAGCTAACAGACTGAAAGAACAGAAAGACAGATAATTACAGGGCAGTAATATTTCACAGAACAAATTGAAATTGAGTAAGATACGGAAAACTTGAAGAAGATGAAAAACTAAATCAAACTAATTTATATTTATAAACAAACTACAATAAACTATAGTTGTTGTTTCCTACAAACAACAATTATACAACAAATTCTTTTCTAATATAACAGAGTGATCAGCAAGACAAATTGTGTGCTGGGCCATAAAGTCTCAATAAATTTAGAAAAAATGAAATCACACAGAATATGTCCTCTCATGTTAAGGAAAGTGATTATTGGGTATTTAAGTTTTTAGGTGTGAAGATTTTCCAGTCCACTTGAAGTTATATAAACTGTTTCACATATAGTGTAGATAATATCTAACAAAGTACTCAAATTATTTCCCCCGTTCCTTGTGTCATTTCTATAGTTCGTTTAACTTATCCATATACAATAATTAGTCACTACATTGGGATTATTATGACATTAGGCAGTTATCTTTCAGACTCAGAGAGTTCAGTCACACTCCTATAGTAACACGGTTTAAAATTTTGCAATTGAAATGCATACCCTATGCACAGAATCAAGTGCATTGATGTTCATCATTTTTTTCAAACTCTGTTCAATGTCAAGGGCCTTCTTGCCTTGCAGAGGCTGAAAATATAAATACAAAATTCCACAGACACCTTTGCAACAACAGTTATGGATAATTAAGTGTTCACCCTCGGGGACATTCAAGTGCTATTTAGAATACAGAGTGAGGCAGATGTCACTCTTCTGCTAATTTTTCAATTAATGCTGGCAAGTCCAATGTGAGGACATCTGAGTTTTGTCAATTTCTTCATAATAACAGCATCCTGGGTGTGAATTTTTCTGATTATAGCTTTATCTGCCCATGGATCTGGAGCTAGGACTTATGGTTACAACTGTCATTTCCATAGGTAGTTTTCTGATTTTAGAAAAGTCAGTAATGCTCCAGTGGCCCAATTCTCTAGCATCATTTTAGAGGTCAGTCCTGACAACTAAATCTATAGGTCATTTATTCAGAAGCCTTGGTGATTCTTTTGGCCATTTACATTCCTTTCTCCTGGAATTAGTGTACTATTTAAAGTACAGGCTAAGCTGCTTTAAAAATAAAATAGAATAGAATAGAATGGTTCAGTCAAAGTAAACCAGCATTTCATCTTTCAACTAACAGTCTAAAGGTTTGTAAATAGTCCAAGTTGCACACCCACAAAAAATAAATTCTAACTGGTCATGCAGAGACCCAGTTCCCATTTTACCTGTTGATCTGTACTCCCCTAACTTACTGAGCTTACCTGCAAGGCTAAAACAGTTCACAAGGACCTCATCCACATTCGAACCATGACACTGAGAAAGAGGAGGTAGAGGTCAAACAATCTTCCTGTAAGGATGACATACAAAAGTTGCAATTCCCAATTCTTTTAGAATTCATTGATAGTTACTTAGTCATAAAGCTTCAACTGCTGAAAGATAAGTTAGGAAATACAATGCCTAAATGGGTACTGTGTGGTATGTCAAAAACCTCGGGGGATTATATAGTCACAACAAAGAATGAGAGAATGGGTATTGAGGGACAATTACAGTATTTGTCACAATAAGTTAAATAAATTCCATTCTCAACAGTGAAACATGAAAAATACATGCTAGGTTGCAATGATTTGTATAATAGTGTTCTCTCCATAATAATGTAATTTATTCATTCCTTGAATTAATATGTATTGACACCTACCATATCAAGTTATATAAAAACCGTGGTTGCTACCCAGAGGAAACTTATTAAACAATGTTAAACACAGATAAGTAGACAGTACAAATAATAATGTAGCTAGTACTTTGAGTCCATTTATGTGTCATGCTATTTAACTGCTTTATGGTTTTGTTAATTTTGTAAACTCCAATACTTTAACAAGGTATTTATTATTATATCCATCTTAATGTTAAGAATTCTGAGACACAGACAACTTATATTACCTGTCTAAGATCATAGAGGTAATTGGAGAAACAGAGTTCAAATTAAGATATTCTTTTCCCAGATTAATGCACTTAATCATTATGTCATACTGGGTTCCACTATATATGGAAAAGTACTCAGATTAAGCAATTACTGAACACCACAGATGCTTGTAGGACAAAAAGTTAAAGTGGTATTTTGGCATTAGTTGTGGTCCTGATTGCAATGTGAAGGTGGGGAGGGTGTTGTATATTCATATAATGTGATATTTCTTACAGATAAAAGGAACAAATTACTGCTACATGAAAAACCAGGTATGAATCTCAAAAACAAGAGTATATATTGTAAAATTCTAATTATATGAAGTTCTAAAGGGACAACATTAATCTGGTGTGAAAAACAAAATATCAGAACAGATGTACCCTCGAGGAGGATGGCTGCACATACCCTCTAGAAGTGTAGCTGACTGACTGAAGAAGACAAAAGAGAAGTATCTGGGGGTGAGGGAAAAGTGCTATAATTGAAAAGCATTTGATGAGCAGTTGATGTTAAATCTACTTATATTTTAGAGTTAAATTGTGCATTTCACTTGGTGTACATTTTCCCTGTAATTACAAGCTTTTGAATGTTAGTAGTGGTGAAGATTAAATATTTTATAATACTAGGTCTGAAGAAACAAGGGAATATATTAAGGTTATAAAACAGAAAATCACTAAAACTTCCTTTCTTTTTAAAATTTTTTTATAACTCAGAATAATATTTATTTTTTATTTTTTATTGAGGATATCTATGTATACATACATATAATGTATTATCTTTACCATTTTTAAGGGTACAGTTTAGTGGTAATAAATACATTCATATTGTTTTATTTCCTTTTATCCTTGTCTACTACCTTCGTTTCCCAGCCTCTGGTAACCACCAATCTACTCTCTATCTTCATGAGCTCTACTTTTTTAGTTCCCACATATAAATGAGATCATGCAATATTTGTTTTTCTTTGTTTGGCTTATTTCACTTAACATAATGGCGTCCATTTCCATCCATGTTACTGAAAATGACAGGATTTCCTTCTCTTTTATGGTTGAATAATATTCCATTGAGTATATGTAGCACATTTTCATTTTTAAATTATAATTTATGTTCTAGGGTACATGTGCACAATGTGCAGGTTTGTTACATATGTATACATGTGCCATATTGGAATGCTGCACCGATTAACTCGTCATTTACATTAGGTATATCTCCTAATGCTATCCCTCCTCCCTCCCCCAACCCCACAACAGGCCCTGGTGTGTGATGTTCCCCTTCCTGTGTCCAAGTGTTAACATAGGTAGGCCGAAGAGAAATGGAAGAAGACAGAAAATAGTTAATAATCTCTAACTGATTTTTGGCTTGATCAACTGAAAAATGTAGGTGCTGTTTACAGACATGAAGGAATGGAGAAAGAAGGAGTAGGGAAAATATGTAAAGGAAAGAGATATTGATGAATATTGAATCCAAGCAAGTGGATGAATTCTCCTAGATAAAGGACATGAATTAAGAAAAGCAAAAATGATATTTTAGTGTGATTGATATTTGTGGAAAAATACAAGTTACATGGAGAATCAGGATTGAATATCCAGAAAGCAGTTCTAACAAGTGAAATGGCACGATTGTACTTTTTTCTACATAACATTGGTTCTCAAACTTTAGTATGCCTTGACATTACACACCTGCAAGGGTTTCTGAAGTACAGATTTTCACAGATTATTGGATTCTAACTCCAGTTTCTAATTCAGCTATCTTAATGTCAATTATTTTTTGTGAGATGATGAATATTAAGATAACTGAAGCAAACTGAAATGACCCAGTCATAATCTGTGTTATATCTTTATGGAAATGCATAAAGACTACTCCTGAAATGAAATACCTGTCATTGTATGTGGAGTTATATACACATATGAATACACACACATATATATGTATAAATATAGATGTGTGTATGTGATACAATCTTTCCAATTTTTTATATTCTCCTGAGTTTCCTATGACAAGCCTTTTCTTCTGTTTACCTGTGATAATTGACTATATTTGTTATAATAAAATTAATAAAGATTCTTATATAGTAATAATTCTGTGATCCTTTTTTTCACAAAAGAATCATAACTGTGTCTCTCCAGTGCCTAATATTTTTGCTTTCTAAATTAATAATTATATTTTATACTTTCTCTTTTCAGGCTTGCTTTAACCTTTACTTTTAATGGCAAAACCACAATTACTTTTGCAACAACCTAATAGTTAACAGGGAAAATAAATAGATGCTGACCTGACATTCTAATTGTTATTTTAGTTATAATTGTTATCATAGTTATAATGTCAGGTCTGCATCTATTTATTTTTCTAGTTATTCCTATTAGGTTGGTGCAAAAGTAATTGTAGTTTTACCATTAAAAATATTAGACAAGTTGACTCTTAAATTAATGGTATAATAAGACACCAAGGTGTTATTGGATTTGTTAATATTTTCAATTATGTTCTTGAAGAGCATAACATAAGAGAACATTTTGCCTTTTCTTTTACTGATTTTCTGTTGCATATTATTATCTATTTCACTTTGAAAACTACTGATAGATCTTATAGATCTGTTCAACTTGATAGCTGGGTATTAAATCTCTCCTATCCTATATACTTCATATTGTATTTTGTATTGGGAGAGTATCTATAGAACAATTATAAACTATGGTATTTTTAAAAACTAATTAATAATCTAACAAACTCCATTGAACATAACATCTAGTTTCAAATTCTCATCTACATGTTAGGGTTATATTTCGGGATATGCCTCTCTAAAAATTTTAATGCTTAAGAGAAATGAAATTTTCCTCCTATATATCTCACCCATGTTGATGTAATGTAACTCATTTTTATTGAGTACCTCACTATGATAGTTCTCAGTGATAATAAATAATGTACTAACTTTCACCCAACCAGTTGCTTTTGGAAACTTGAAATGTCCTGAGAATGCAGAAAGCATAATCTTATAAACATTCAGGATTACAGAAATCAGATACTGTATGGCCTCTGACAGGAATCTCTGAATCTCTTTGAGTACAATTATTGTAGTTTTGAGGCACTTTGGGTTACTGTCGTTCTACAAGCCCATCATTATCTACACAGGCACTGCTGCCACCTTTTCTCTCTGTCTTTGTCTGTCATTGGCTTGAGATTCCATAACTGCAAAGTGGTCTGAGACCTTAAAGGTTGTAGTTGTGTCTCTGTAAATTTTGAGCTAAATTTCAATAGAGGAAAACAAAGTTACAGCACTTGTTATTTATTATCTTACAGTTTTAAATGATCTAAATCTTCAGAGAACTATAACAAATAGTAGATATTCCAAAAATTTTAGCTGAATCTGAACCTACATATACAAAGTAATCAGAGCATAAACAAATGAGATAACAATGTAAGGCAACATGAAATTAAAAAGGATAGAGATGAGAGTGAGATTATCATGAAAGGGAAAATAATACTGCCTGAAGAAAAAAATCTTATAACTACAGGCTAGGCCAACAAGTAATGTTTTATAAATGTAATTAAACCTAGAAACTTGAAGTCACTGGGAAATCACTGAACATTTTTTTTTTTTTGACTAGATAATAAGTTAAAATCCGGTGTGTTGGTAATACACACTGAGGAGGCTTATCTACATCATTTTTTGTTCAGAAAAATTTACTTTGAACTTGATGTTAGGTACTAGGGATTCAGTAGTGATAAGTTACAAAATACACCTGTCCTATAAGGGATATATTAGATTGGTGCAAAAGTTTTTACCATTAATTCCAATGGTAAAAATCACAAGTACTTTGTACCAACCTAATACTATATACATTGAAAGAGATTTGAAATATTAGAATAAATATTTATAGTTAGTTTTAGGTACACTATAATTGCATGAAATAATATACTAACCTTGATTTCAGATGGCATTTTTGAAAAATTGAAAGCTTTTTAAAACCTAAACTGCTATCTCTAATTTCTCAGTCTACAACTAATTTCATCATTCTTAAGAAAATCTATGCTACTTTATACAAAAATACACTGTTAATAATGACCTCTGCAAATTTTCTAATTCATAAATTTATCAATATTTGCTCCAATCTTGTCATAATTTTATTCTCTTTATTTCTTCTCTGCCTTGTTTCTTGATAAAATAGCTTTTATTTCTTCATTTTCTTTATATAACTCATTACATTCTGACATCTTTCTGCAAAATTATACTCTGATTACACTTACTAAAATTACTAAGAGTTTAGAAGTCCAACTGTCTTTAACAAATTTATTTCTATTTTGTCTTTTGCATCATTTAACAATTCTTCCCTGTCTTCTTTATGTCTGTTTTTTTTTTTCTTTTTAATCAAGCTTCCAGGTGCCATCCATGTGTTAGAAATAAATAGGCAAGACGAAAATTATTCGAGAATAACATTGCTACAAAAGTCAAGAGACAAGATACAAAGAGGAATGTCCAACTATTACATATTTATAAATATTAAAAAGAAAAAGATATAAAGAAGAGACAGAGGAATTGTTAAATCATGCAAAATGGAATAGAAATAAATTTGTTAAAGACATTTGGACTTCTAAACTTTCAGTAATTTTAGTAAGTGGAATTAGAGTATAAATGAGCTCCAAACAGGGTGTCACAGTCCTGGCTCAGGGAGCTTCTACCTCTCGGCTCCCTGAAGGGCTGCAGCTCTTCTCTCCTTCATGCTGCCAGCAACGTGATGAGCAAGGAGCATGTTTCAGCCCTATTCGTGTTACAGTTTTCTCAGCCCCACTATTCAGCAGTTCCCGTGTTTTTATCCAGTGCCCAGGAATAATTAGGTATGTGGACAAGTGGAGGGTGAGCAAGGTGAAGAGGAGCTTTATTGAGTGATAGAACAGCTCAGAGGACATCTACAGTGGGTAGCTCCTCTCCACAGCTAGGTTGTCCTGACAAGTGTTCAGCACTCCGCAGAAAGGAGACACTGGAATGGGTAGGTACTCTATGCAGCTGGTCTTCCCAGTGTCTCTTCAAATTTGGCTGAATCCAGGGCTTTGAGAAGTGCATGCTGGGTGGCCATGGGCGGGCCCAGAAAAAGCACCATAGGTTTCCACTCAGGTGCGGAGACTGGCAGCCTGGCCCCCAGGGTTCAGGCCTTCTCCAGCTTAAAGGTGGGGCTTCAGCAGGGACCCACCCCTTTCTGCCCAGGAGTCTGTCTGCCTTCTTCCACTGATAATGGTGCCCAGGATTCCCTCCTGTGCTTGTCAGCACCCAAAATCTGGAGTCAGCACTGCCCGGAGCTTGCTCACACCTGGCCGCGTTGCAACAGCTTTGAGCTTGGCCTCAAATTTGCTGTGAGATCAGAGTCGGTGTTGGGAGTGGGGAAAGGCCAGACCGTGGGAGCAGGCACCTCTGAACCTGAGGGGAAGGACAGTCCTTTCCAGTCCCTTCCCAAGAGTACAGAGGTGTCTGAGTCCACAGCTGCAGCAGCCCCCAAGAGCACAGGGATGCCCCGGTCCATTTCCGTGGCTAGGCAGCCACAGCTGCACCCAGGGAGTACAAGGCTCCCCGCCCCGCCAACTCAGACGGGGCAGGGCTCTCGCTGGCTACATGGAGTGAACAGCCTCTGCTGCACCCCTCTCACTGAAGCCAGCATTATGGCTGCAGCAGCTCCAAACAGGTCACAGCTGCCATCCAGAGCATATTTTTAGGTGTTTCAGAGATGGTAGTGTTATTTTCAAGCTAAGCGATATTGGAAAAGGAGTAGATTTCAAGCAATGGTAATAAATTCAAATTGAGGAATGTTAAGTTTTAGATGTCTGTGAGATATCTCAGTGAAAATATCCAATAAGTAATGGAATATAAATTTCTTGAGTTGAACATAAGGCCTGGATTGGTTATATTGCTAAGAGAGTCATCAGCAGATGCATCTTGCCTTGAAAATTTCATGCTCACAGTATCAAGTCTGTATTGAAGTTCCATCAGGATGCTGCACAAAAACCTAACCTAAAATGATAAGAAAAACATGAGATTCAAATGGTCTCAAATCTTTTCTTTTCCTTTTTATTTCCATAAATGGTATTACTAAATTTCTAAAGTTAGAACTTCCAGAGTCATTCTTGACCATCTTTCTTTCAATTCTATTAAATAAAAATATCTCAAATTGCTCAATTTGAATTCATCTCCCTTCTCAGAGATTTAAATCAATGTTTTATCACTTTAACTACTATTACAGTCTCCTACAGAGTCTCTCATTTACAATTCATTTCCCAAGTAGTATCTTCTTTTATGAATTTCAAGCCCTTTCAACTGACTTTTCTTCTGCCTGAAATATCTTGATGGAAATTACTCATTGCTTTGTTTCCATTCTTTTTCCTTTCTTCTTATACATTTTCCCCTGTCTATCTATAGATGTAGACATTTAATTATTTATATTCATTGACCTTTAGAAAGTATGTCATTTATTATGAAATTACCTTAGGATACTGATTGTAATTTCTACAATAAAAATGTATAGCCATAAGATCTTTTAACTATTAGTGAATTTTTAAAATTGGTGCTTTTAGACCTTAATATCAGAAAACTTGTGGTTGATAAAATAACTGACAGTGATTATCTTTATTAAATAAGATATTTCTTCATGGAGAGATTTTGCGATTAGCTACTTAGTTCAAAAGGCACATATCTAGTGGTGACATGTGGCACTTATAATTACATGTAAAATTTTACACTCACATATGTTGAAATTTATATGTTTAGATATAAAGACTTTTATGATTTGATTCCTATTTATTGATATCAACTAGGTTTGAAAAGTTAAAAAGCTAAAAACAACAAGAAGGAATGAAGCTACAAAAGTTGTAGGGACATTCTGAAATAACTACAATTGTTAATTTGTTTTAATCAGAAAAGTAAGTAGCAACAGTAAGAAGAAGATCATTAGAAAGCAAAGAATTTTTCAAGGATTTGGCATTTGCACATGTGAAAATGGAGAAGGATATCATTAAAATAGAAATTTTAGCATATATATTCTAAAATAGAAAAAAAGCTTCCAAAATCTTACTTAGAAGTTAATCAAGATACTTATGTTTTATGTCTGTTTGAATTCATTGAAACATATAGTACAATTATTATCACTATATTGTATTAATTACAGTTTTTAGTAATGTATGAAGTTTGCCTAAAAATTTATTTTAAGTGTTTTCACACACAAAAAAGTAAATATGTGAAGTGATGGCTAGGTTGATAAGCTTGATTTATGGAAATCATTTCACATTATATATGTACATTAAAATGTCATGTTTACACTTCAAATATATACAATGTTTATTTGTCAATTGTAACTTAATAAAACTAAAAAATAACGATGTAGTAATTAAACTGATGATTGTATTACATGCATTATATGTCATCTTTAATTGTCATAACATGTTTAAAATAGTGCCCAATAAAACCTTAATTAGGTGACTGCTACATTGAATTATAGATTTATGTGAAAATAGAAGTGTAAAAAGTAAAGAAAGAAAAAGTTCTTTCAGCAAACATTTGCACAACATTGTGCTTATTATGCATTTATGTTTGTTTTTAATGAAACCTAAAGAGAATGTGAGTTAAATCACATGCATTATATGCAAATATACTCATCATCAATCATGTTTTGTGGAGAAATTATGTTTTTTCATGGACAGAGGTTAGGACTATGGAACTTCAGCAGCTTATTTATATTTTTTACAGGTTAGGAAATCAAGTGATAAAGCCGAGAGACATGAGTTTCCCTCAAGAGATGATTTTACATCCATTTGGAAATGTTACATAGATTTCCGTTTCTCTTACATATTTACACCACTATTATTTATAAATTTATTTACTTTTAAAATAAATATTGACTGAGAACCTATTTTATACCAGATACAATTTTAATTGTTTAATTTTTATCATAGCAGGGGTGTGTGTGTGTGTGTGTGTGTGTGTGTATATATATATATATATATAAAACATGTGATGTTTTGTTACAGTCATTCAACACGTATTAATCAAATCAAGGTAATTGGGGTATCATCACTTAAAGCATTTATCATTTCTTTGAGTTCGGAACTTTGTAATTTTTCGCTTTCATTATTTTAAAGCATACTCTGAATTATTGACTGTAGTTACCTTGTTTGTGCTATCAAATATTAGATCTTATTCTTTCTAACTACATTTTGTACCCATTAAACATCCCACTTTATCTCCCACCTTGCTATCCTTCCCAGCATCTGGTCAGCATCATTGTACTCTCAAACTCTGTAACTCCATTGTTTTAATTTTTAGCTGCCACATATAAGTGAAATAATATAACATTTGTATTTCTCTGCCAGGCTTATTTCACTTAACATAATGTCCTCCAGTTCTATCCTTCCTGTTGCAAATAACATGGTTTTTTTTTTTATGATTGAATAATATTCCACTGTGTATGTATATGTAGCATATTTTCTTTATCTGTTCCCCTGTTGACGGAAACTTAGGTTGATTCCAAATCTCGCCTATTGAGAATAGTGCTACAATAAACATGCGAATGCAGATATCTCTTCAATTGATTGATTTTCTTTCTTTAGGGTATATACCTATCAGTGATATTGCTGGATCACGTGGTAGTTCTATTTTTAGTTTTTTAAGAAACCTCCATTCTGCTTCTCTACAGTGACTGTAATAATTTATGGTCACCAAGAGTGTATGAAGTTTTCCCTTTCTCCACATCCTCACCAACATTTATTATTGCCTGCCTTTTTGATAAAAGCCATCTGAACTGGGATAAGATAATATCTCATTGTAGGTTTTTATTTGCATTTATCTGATAATTAATTATGTTGTACATTTTTATATACATGTTGGCTGTTCCATATGCCTCCTTCTGAGAAATATCTATTCACATATTTTGCCCATTATATTATTTTTCTTACTGAGGTGTTTGACTACCTTGTATATTCCGGTTATTGAATCCTTGTCAAATAGGCAGTTTGCAGATATTCTCCCTCATTTTTTAGATTGTCTGATCAATTTATTAACTGTATCCTCTGCTGGAGAGAAGGTTTTTAGCTTGATGAGATCCTGTTTGTCCATGTCTATTTTCGTTGCCTGTGCTTTTCAGATATTACTCAAGAAATCTTTGTCCAGACCAATGTCCTTGAAAGTTTCTGCACTATTTTTTTCAATACTTTCATAGTTTCAGGTTTTAGATTTAAGTCCTTAATCAAATTTGATTTGATTTTTGTATATGATGAGAGTTTGGAGTCTAGTTTCATTTTTCTGCATGTGGATGTCCAGTTTTCTCAGCATCATTTATTGGAGAGACTGTCCTCTCCCTAATGTATATTCTTTGCACCTTTGTTGAAAAGGAGTTCATTGTAGATGTATGGATTTATGTCTGGAATTTCTATTCTGTTCCATTGGTCAATGTGTCTGGTTTATGCCAATACTGTTCTATTTCGGTTAAAATAGCTCTGTAGTATAATTGAAAGTTAGGTAATGTGATTCCTCCAGTTTTGTTCTTTTTGCTTAGGATGGCTCTGGCTATTCTGGGTCTTCTGTCATTCAATATGAATTTCAGGATACAATTTTTTTATTTCTGTGAAGAATATCATTGATATTTTCACTGTAGATTGCTTTGGGTAGTATGGATATTTTAACAATATTAATTCTTCCAATTCATGAACATAGAATATCTTTGCATTTTTGTGTCCTCTTCAATTCCTTTTATCAGTATTTTACAGTTTTTATTGTAGAGATATTTTACATCTTCGGTTAAGTTTATTCTTAGGTGTTTTATTTTATTTGTAGCTTTTTAAAATTTGAATTACTTTTATAATCTTTTTTAAACTTTTCCTTTGGCATATGGAAATGCTACTGATTTTTGCATGTTGATTTTGTATCCTACTACTTTTCTGAATTTGTTTATCAGTTCAAATAGTTTTTTGAAGGAGTCTTTCGATTTTCCTCAACATTAAATCATATAATCCGCAAACAGGAATAATTTGATTTATTTTCAATTTGAATACCTTCATTTTTTTCTCTTGTCTAATTGCTCTAGTGATAACGCCCTTGGATAAGCCCCACTTGATCACGATAAAGGATCTTTTTATCGTGTCGTTGCATTTGATTTACTGCAGTCAGTTGAGAATTTTTGCATCTATGTCCATCAGAGATACTGGCCTATAGTTTTTATTGATGTTGTTGTATCTTTGTCTGATTTTGCTATCAGGATAATACTGGCTTCACAGAATGAGTTTGAAAATATTTTCTCCTCTTAGATACTTTGGAATGGTTTGAGTGTAATTAATATTTGTTCTTCTTCAAATGTGTGGTAGAATTCAGCAGTGAAGTCATGGGATCCTGAACTTTTTTTTGATGGCAGAAGATTTATTATGACTTTAGTCTTGTTACTTGTTATTGGTTAATTTTGCTTTTGGATGTCATCATGGTTCAATGCTGGTAGATTGTATATGACTGAGAATTTTTTCATTTCTTCTAGGTTTTTCAATTTTAGCATACAATTGTTTATCTTTAATGATCTTTTGAGTTTCTAGGTTATCAGTTATAATGTCTCATTTTTCATCTCTAAGTTTATTTATTTGGTCTTCTCTCTTCTTAGTCCAGCTAAAGTTTTGGTTATTTTGTTTATTTTTTCAAAAAACCAACTTTTTTCAATAATCTTTTATATTTTAGAATTTTGTCTATTTCTGCTCTGATCTCTATTATTTATTTTTTGCTATTAACTTTGGCTTGGTTTTCCTTGTCTAGTTCTGTAAGACACATTGTTAGGTTATTGATTTGAAGTTTTCATTCCCTTTTGATGTAGGCATTTACTGCTATAAGCTTTCATTTTAGTACTGATTTTTGTGTATCCCATAGGTTCTGGTGTGTTATGTTTTCATTACTATGTTTTTCAAAACATTTGTTAGTTTCCATCATAATTTCTTGATTGACCTACTGGTCATTCAGGAACATTTTGTGTAACGTCTGTGTTTCTGTACAACTTTCAAAGTTCCTCTTGTTTTTGATTATACCATTGTGGATAGAGAAGACACATATCTTAATTTTATTTTTTTGAATATTTTGTATCACCTAATGTATGGTCTATATTTGAGAGTGATCCATGTGCTGAGGAAAGCAATGTATATTCTGAAGCTGTTGGAAGACGTATTCTGTAAGTATCTGTTAGGTTCATTTGATCTATAGTGCAGATTAAATCCAATATTTATTTGTTGATTTTCTGTTTGGAGGATCTTTCACTGCAGAAATTAGGGTGTTCAGGTCTCCAGCTAGTATTGTATTAATGTCTGTCTCTTTAATTTTAATATTTGTTTTATATATCTTTGTGCTCCAGTGTTCAGTGCATATATGTTTATAATTGCTATATCTTCTTGATAAGTTGACCACTTTATTATTATAATGATATAATTCTGCCCTTCTTTGTCTCTTTTGATAGTTTTTATCTTGAAATATCTTTATCTGATATGAGTATAGTTACTTCTGCTGTTTTGTTTTCCATTGCATGGAATTTATGCAATGGACTTATTTATTCAGCCACTTTATCTTTTGATTGGATAATTTAGTTCAGTTATATACAATGTTATTATCGATATGTAAGGATTTATGACTACCATTTTGCTATTGTTCTCTGGTTATTTTTTGATTCTTTGTTTCTTTCTTCCTTTATTTCTGTCTTCTTTTCTGTAAGCATTTTTTTTTTTTTCCTGGCAGTATGTTTTAATTTCTATCTTTTTAACTTTTGTGTATTTCTTGTACTTTTTTGTAATTTGAAGTTACCATGATTGCTAGTAACATTTTGTAACCAATTATTTTATATTTTAAATTGATGACAACTCAACTCTGATTACAAAAAGCAAATAATCGAACCAACAAAGGGAAAACTAAAAACTAAACAACTTTACACAACTCCATTCCCCTGACTTCTTAACTTTTTGTTTATTTCCATTTATGTGTTTTTATAGTCTCTATCTCTGAAAAAGTTCTTGTCAGTATTATATTTTATTTTTTTTTTTGTAATTCTTCCCACTCAAGATATAAGTAGTTTACACATCACAATTACTGTGTTACAATATTCTGTATTTTTCCAATAACTTACTGCTACCGGTCTGTTTTGTTTCTCTAGATGATTTCTTATTGTTCATTAGCATCCTTTTCTTTTAGATTAATACATTCTCTTTAGCATTTCTTATAGGACAGATTTGGTGTTAATGAAATTTCTCAGCTTTTATTAGTTTGGGAAAGACTATTTCTGCTTCATGTTTGATATATATATATATATTTTTTTTTTCTAGATATAACATTATAGAAGAAAAGAGTGGGTTTTTTGTTTGCTTGTTTCTTTTATTTAACAAGTTGAATACGTCATGTCACTCTCTCCTAGCCTGTGAGGTTTCCACTGCGGAGACTGTTATCAACATACTGGAGCTATTTCATATGTCATTTGTTCTTTTATATGGCCATTTTTCAGTCCTTACTTCATACCTAACCTTTAGGACTTTGATAATTAAATGCCTTTAGGTAGCCTTATTTGTGTTAAGGTCTCTTGGTGTTCTATCATCTTCTTGTATCTAAATATTTATATCTTTCTCTAGAACTAAAAAGTTTTCTGTTATTATTTCTTTGAATACATTTTTTTACCTGATCAATCTTTCCATATATATTATATTTATATATTATATATTATATATTTATATAATATATAACATACATTAATATATAATATATAAATATAATACAAAATATATATGAATATATAAGTATATTATATACATTAATATATAATTATATATTAATATGTATGAATTATTATACATTATATATTTATATATTATATTATATATATATACTCTTTAAATAGTACAGCCAATACCTCGTTGATTTGCCCTTTCAAGACGTTTTCAATCTTGTAGGCATGCTTCATTACTTTTTTCTTTTTTTTTTTTTTTTTGAGACGGAGTCTTGCTCTGTCGCCCCGGCTGGAGTGCAGTGGCCGGATCTCAGCTCACTGCAAGCTCCGCCTCCCGGGTTCACGCCATTCTCCTGCCTCAGCCTCCGGAGTAGCTGGGACTACAGGCGCCCGCCACCTCGCCCAGCTAGTTTTTTGAATTTTTAGTAGAGACGGGGTTTCACCGTGTTAGCCAGGATGGTCTCAATCTCCTGACCTCGTGATCCACCCGTCTCGGCCTCCCAAAGTTCTGGGATTACAGGCTTGAGCCACCGCGCCCCGCCTACTTTTTTCTTTTTTCTTATTTCTCCTCTGTGTATTTGCATATAGCCTGTCTTCAAGTTTACCTATTATTTCTTCTGCTTTATTAGTTCTGCTGCTGAGTGAATCCTGTGCATTTTTCACTTTTCCAATTGAGTTTTCAGTTTCAGAATTTCTGCTTGATTTAAAAAAAAATGTTTTAATCTCTGTTAAATCTCAATAAGACTCTGAATTCATTCTTCATGTTATCTTGAAGTTCTTTGGGCTTCCTTCCTCAAAGCAGCTATTTAAAATTCTTTGTCTAAAAGGCAACTTATCTTGATCACTCCAGGATTGGTCACTGTTGCCTTGTTTAATTCATTTGGTAGAGGTCCTTTTTATTCTTGGATGTTCTTGATGCTTAGTGGATGTTCACTGATGTCTGTGCATTGAAGTTTTAGATATTTACTGTAATCGTCAGTCTGGGCTTTGTTGTACTCATCCTACTTGAGAAGGCTTTCCAGATGTTCAAAAGAAATTGAATAATATGAATTAAGTTTTGTTCACTGCAGCGCTATCAGCTCTAGGGGACATCCCAGGCCATGTAATGCTGTGACTCTTGCAAAATCCTAGATGTATTACCTTGGTGGATTTGGATGGAATCCAAGATAATTTCCTGGATTACAAAGCAAAGCTTCTTATTTTCTTCCCTTACTTTCCTCCAGACAAAAGAAGTCTGTCTCTGTATGTGCCGTGGTGTCTGGAGTTAGAGAAGGAGTGATGCAAGCAGTTCTGTGGCCACTGCAACTGGGTCTATGATGGGTCAACTTGAGTTCACTATGGTACTGGGTATCACTTAAGTCCTGTGAGGACTACTACCTGGCTACTGCTAATGTTTATTCAAGGCCCAAAGGCTCTTTTGCCAGCAGGTGGTGAATCCTGAGAGAACTAGGTCCTTCCCTTCAGGGCAGTGAGTTCCCTTCTGGCCGAGAGTTTATCTAGAAAATGCCATCGACGAGTTAGAACCTGGAATTGAGAAGTTCAGAAGTCTGCTTAGTGTTTTATTTTACTATGACTTAGCCGGTACTCAAGTTTTAAGACAAAGTCCTCTGTACTCTTTCCTCTCCTTTCCCCAAGTGGAAATAATAATAAGAAGAATTCTCCCTTAGCTATACTGCCTGGAGTTGGAAAAAAGTCAATGAAAATACTCCCTTGGCCGTTACAACTGGTGTCTCTGTGTCACATGCACTCCACGTCCATTGGCTCCAAGGCCAGAGCAGCATGAGGACTTCACCAAGGATTGCAGTCCTTTGTGGCTTGACTGCCCTTCAAATTTATTCAGGACCCTAGGGCACTTCAGTCCATTGGTGGTGGAGCTAGTTGAAACTCAGCTTCCTTCCACTGAGGCAGAGGATTCCCTTCTGGTAAGGGCTGGTTTAAATGCTCCCTTCATGGGCTCTGGTGAAATTCTGCCCCGTATTGCCTTCCATTGTAACAGAGTAGCACTGAGTTCCAATACACAATCATTTGGCTCTCCCTCCACATTAAATACACAGATTCTCTCTCCTTGAGGCACTGCCAAGGGATGGGCAAAGGATTATGAAGGCAATATAAGATTGTCTTTGTACCCTCTTCAGTCCCTCTTTCCTTGATATGATGTTAAAACCAGGTTATATGATTTCTTACCTTATTTTTGATTCTTATGAAGGTGCTTTCTTGTATGGATAGTTGTTCAATGTGGGGATGATTCTTGGATGGTTTTATTTGGCAATCTTGTTCCACTTTCTCTTCCCCTGGTACAATGTCATGTGAAGAGAACAAAATAAAGCAAAACAACATAAAACTTTGCTTTCATAAATCTTAAATTCTAAAGGGAGGTATACATAAAATAAATAAGTGAAATGTATAATATGTCAGACTGTAAAAAGTCATTGGAACAAAATAAAGTATGAATGATGCTGATGAGAAAGAAATAGGAGAGTTTATATTTAAAATGAGATATTTGGAGGATAACTCCTGAGAAGACAGCATTGAAGCAAACTTCCAGGAAATTAGGCAGCAATCCTTGTAGTTACTGGGAGAATGGTTTTCCAAGCAGAGATACAGCAGATTCAAAATCTTTGAAGCAGAGATCTTGGTATGTTCAAAAGCAGCAAGTTGGTCAGCATTGTGGGAAAAAAAGTGAAGGAAGAGAAAGAGTAGTGGAAGATAAAGCTAAAAAGTCAACAGCAGCTATAACATGACAACCTTGTAGGTCATTAGGATTTTGTGTAAAGGAAGAGCAGAGTAACAATGACCTAGCATATGCAGCATATTACTCTGACTTTCATGTTCTTTATAGATTTGGGGTTGGTGGTAGAATAGGAAGCAAGTATGTAAGAATGGATATAATTAGGAGGCTGTTGCAATAATTCAGTTAAGATATTTTAGTCTTTTGGCTTGTGATATTAGTAATGGAAGTAGCAAGAATTGTTTTGATTTTGGATATTTTTTAAATAGTGCCAAAATTATGAACTATTTGGATGTGAGAAGTGAAAAAAAAAAAAATCAGGAATCAAAAATGACAGTCATTTGGCCAGCACAACTGAAAGTGGCTCTTCATAAGGAAAAATAAGATATGATATATGTTACAATTAAATATTTGGTTTGGTCAATGAGTTATGTGTAATAGAATTGTGAACCTCAAATATCTGAGACAGGTCTCAGTCAATTTAGAAGTTTGTTTTGCCAAAGTTAAGGATGCACACACGTAACACAGCAACACAGCCTCAGGAGATCCTGATATGTCTCCAAGGTGGTCGGGGAGCAGCTTGGTTTTATACATTTTAGAGAGAAAGGAGACATCAGTCAATAGATGTATGATGTACATTGGTTTAGTCTGGAAGGGCGAGACAACTCAAAAAGGAGAGAAGGCTTCCAGATCATAGGTGGATAAGAGACAAATGGTTGTATTCTTTTGAGTTTCTGGTTAGCCTTTCCAAAAGAAGCAATCAGATTTACTTTTATCTCAGTGACCAGAGGGATGACTTTTGATAGAATGGGAAGCAGATGTGCCCTAAGCAGTTTCCAACTGACTTTCTCCTTTAGCTTAGTGATTTTGGGGTCCCAAGATTTATTTTCCTTTTATGGAAGTCATACCATTAAGACAAAGGTAATAAAGATAGGTTAATGATTGAGGAAGTGGACATTTGAATTTGAGAGTATTGAAGTGAGGTGGTTTCTGGAAATAAGATTGAGGAAAATGCTGCACAAATAGGTGGGCTTAATTTTTGCTAAAACTGAAAAAATAATATGAGGAACAGGATTGGGGGAAAGGATGAGTAGTCCATCTTTTATGTATCTTAAGTTTGAGTTGCCTATTAGTTATGCAAGAAGATATGTTCAGTAAGCTATAAAGTATAAGGCTTGTTATTATATATTTGATATTTAAAGCTATTGACTTGTATGTTAACAAATTATGAAATAATGAAAAGAGATGCTTTAAGGACTGGAGCAGGAGCAATTCAAAGTTTTGAGGACTGAGAGATGAGAAGAAACCTTCAATGGAGAATGAGAAGGAGAAGTGGAGAGACAAAAGGAGAGATTTTTGATCCAAAATTTAAATACTGCAAGTGTTTAACTTGAAGAAATGTTGTAAAGTTGTTAATAGGCTAAGAAATACTAGCATTATAATTCACCCTTGTATTTAGCAATGTGATGAACAAGTGTGAGAAGAGCAGTTTCTAGAAATGGTGGCCACAGTAGCTAGAATTTATCACATTCAAGAAAAAATGAAAGGGGAGAAACTGGAAGACAGGAGTTGTCAATGTTTTTCAAAGATGGAAAGTTTTAAAAGAGAATGGAGAAATGAAGTTAGAACACGTTTTATTTGTTGCTGTGTTTTTGCTTGTTTAAGAATGACTGAATTTCCTGTAGTCTTATATGTGAATAATTTTTACACTGGAGAGAGAGAATAGCAATAAGAAGTACTGAAGCAATGTATTTGATTTGGTTTGAGGAAATGGCATATAAGTAGAAGTGTGTGATATGGTTTGCTTCTGTGTCCCCACCCAAATCTCATCCTGAATTGTAATCCCTATAATCCCCACATGTCAAGGGCAGAACTGGGTGGAAGTAATTGAATTATGGGAGCAGTTTCTCCTGTGCTGTTCTCATGATGGTGCATAAGTCTCATGAGAACTGATGGTTTTATAAGCATCTGGCATTTCTTCTATTTGCACTCAATCCATCTTCCCAACCTGTGAAGAAGCTGCCTGTTTCTCCTTTGCCTTCCACCATGCTGGTAATTTTCCTGAGGCCTCCTCAGCAATGCAGAACTGTGAGTCAATTAAACATCTCTCCTTTATGAATTAACCTGTCTTGAGTATTTCTTCATAGCAGTGTGAGAATTGAATACAGGGTGACATCACCTGGGTACCTGAACAGTCCCCATTCATATTAACAGGGGAAAAGGGAAGATATGAGAAGGAAAGTTAAGAAATTATCATCTCAAGAAATGATAGAGTGAAAGGATTTAAAAAATAGAATATAAATACCAGGCAGCTCAAAGGACCCACTTGAGGTTGATAGCCATGTATGTAATGTGAGGCGAACCATGTTCAGTTGCAGAAGTCCTGTAAAGAGCTGGTATTTGTCTTTGAAGTTTTGCTGGATGAGTTTGACCATGCGAGAGAAGGATGAGTAATTTGATGGTGCTTGCAAGGGTGTGATTATATTGATGAACCTGGGCTCACAAGGAAATAAGAATATACCGTGTGTCAGAAAGAAACATTTGGTTTCATCAATCAGTTATATATCATAAAAGTCATGTGACTGGAAGAAATAAGATAGAACCAAATAAATAACTGGAGATTTGAACATTAAATTTGAGGTATGAAGGGGATGCAGTTAGTGGAAATAAAGAGGTTTAGCGAAGTACTATCCAATAAAAATGTACGTGGTAATGGAAATGTTAATATAGCCACAATAGCCACTACCACGTGACTAATGTCCTTCTGATATGTGGCTACTGCAACTAAGAAATTAACTTATTTAATAAACTTAATTTATAAAACCTATCTATAGCTATTGGTTAATTTATTTGGCAATGCAGGTCTAGAAGTGCTCATAAGAGTTATACATGATATAAATGATGACTTGATGGGTGCTGACGAGTTGATGGGTGCAGCACACCAACATGGCACAAGTATACATATGTAACAAACCTGCATGTTATGCACATGTACCCTAGAACTTAAAGTATAATAAAAATATATAAATGTATATAAAAAAAAGAAAAAAATGTTTATTTACAAAAAAAAAAAAGAGTGAATGGTTGAGGAATATTGGAGTAATATCAAAAACAGTTTTAGGGAATGAGCTAGAAGGAGCATGAGCTAGAGATATAGGAAGAATGGCCACAGTGAGAATAGAGGCGTATCCTCTATAGTGGGTAAATGGGTGGTATAGTCTGCTGCCATGAAATCCAAACTTAGGACATTTTAGGAAGCAAACAGGAAAGTTCTAGATTCTAGAGGTGGAAATGAGGTTCAGTACAACAAGATGTGTGAAAAGAAAAATATTCATTACTTGGGAGGGCTGCATGAAAAGTTATGTTGTCACAGGAGAGACATGGTTCAATTAGAGTAATAAAGTGAAGAAAGCCTTCAGGGAATAAATTGAATATATATATAAGATATTTTGCTAAAAATATACCCGGAGTTACAGATGGCATGGTAGAATTTTTTTTTTTTTTTTTTTTTTTTTTTTTTTTTTTTTTTAATATAGGAGAGGTGGGAGTTGAGTTGCAAATTAAGTAAATAAATAAACAAACAAACAAAGTCTTATGGGGATGAGAGTTCAGAGAATGAGGAATGACAGGGATAAAGAGTATAATAAGATTAATCCTGATTGTCACAGGACAGATAGACTTTGTTGTACCCTCGTGGGTCGGTAAGCATAACAACCTTTTCATTCAACAAATGCTGATTAACCATTGGCCATGTGCTGGACTTTCCACATGACTCCAGGAAATAAAGGGACAGTATCTAAAATGGACATGGTTCCCCCTCTAATTTTCTTCCAAAATACCTCTTAAGGTAATGTATTCTGCAAAGTTATTATGGAATAAAAAGATTGTAATTGTAATAATAATAAGATTGTGTAAATGAATATTTTGTGTGATGGTTATTTTTCTGTTTTTAGGTATTGTTCTCCTGTTGATTAGCATCCTTTTTTCTTTCTAAAAGAATAGACAAATCCTTGAATCCTTTCACTCTCCCCTTAAATGATCACTTTTGGTTTTACCCACTGAAATCTCAAAATTATTTTAGTTGTTCTTTATAAGCCATTCTTCGACTGCATTATGATCAGTTAAAATCTTCACAAAACTTTTAGAAAACATAAAGAGCAGATATCATGACTACTTGATAAGTAAAAGCAATGAGGACAATTAAAGTAAACTGAGCCTCTATTCCAGATATTATAATAAAATGCCATCATCAGCAAAACCCTACATCATTCCAAATGCTAGTCTATCAGTTTTACAAAATAGTTAGAAAATGTTTTGTGTTTTGCTTCTAATATAGAACATTCTATTGTCCATTTTGGACACAGAAACAACATGATGTTATTTGCACAGGAAAATGCAGTCATAATTAAACATCTGTGCTAGAGTGTAACCACAGTACAGAGAGCCTTTTCATGATTCCAAATTTGAACTTGCAATGCCAGTAATTAATTAATTCATAAATATAACAGACATTTTTTCCCCCTTTCTTGTCTTACTTGACTTGCCTCTCAACTTGAATTTCTTAAACTTTCCTTTCTGAAACTATTCCTTCTGACTTTGATGACACCACTCTCCCCAGATTTTCTCTGCATTTTTCTTTTGAATACTTTCTTCTAAAACTTAGTATTCATAGATTCTCTTTCCCCTCTCAATCCTAGATATTCATACCCTCTCCCATTCTTCTAATTCTTATGCTGATGACTCCAGATCAATATTTATAATTGATCTTTATCTTGAATTTAAAAACTGCCTACTGGATATCTTAACACAGATCTCTAAAGGCATCTTAGACTTGCTGTGTCCAAATTGAACTCATTGTATTGCACCCTTCCAATCCTCTATATTTCCTTTTGTTTGTTACTGTTAATAGTAGAACCATGACACATTCGGATCAGAACCCTGGGGTTTTAACTGCTTCAATTATTCCCCTTTCTCATTATTCCCTCTCGACATAGGCATTTGTTTCTCTTACAGTGTACTTCGTTCTTTGAATACCCAGTGTCTGACACCTAGTAATGCTTAAAAATGTCTGCTAAATTTAGTTGAGTGATGAAAACTCTTAATAACCAGCACATTGTGTAACATTTCTCCATAATACCCTAACTTTTCAATGGTCTACAAAGCTTGCTCCAGTTTCAAAGAATTTTTTAAATATATTTTTTCCAGTCTGCCTTTTTGGTATTACTTTAGCTTTTTACCTTTTTAATAAATGAAGCTTCCAGTTACAGCATAATACCAAACTAAATTCACAAATGGAAAATTGCTTACCAAAATGGATTGACCTACTTTGACCAATTCACCCAACTCCCATAAAATCATTTTGTTATAATACAAACAGATAATTTGGATATCTTTCAAAGAAAAAAAGAGATAAAATTTAATTTGAAGAAAAATATTTATTTTGTATCATTATAATAATAAATTGCACTATCTCAGCCCATTTTCATAGTTTCAACATAAGAGCTTTTTTGTTAAAATATCAGCGAAGGTTCAAACATATATTTCAAACTTAGTATGATATTAAATATTAGACAGTTTTAAAGTCATTTATTTGTTTCTATGTTAGGTACTCAAACTTTTCCTTTTCTTAATAACTAATGAAACAAGTAATAACTTAGTTTTAATTAATCTAAATATACTTTAAAGTATTTGGCCAGTGCCTATTCATTCATCCCTACTCCAGAGAACAAATTCAACAAAATTTGCTTCCATTCGTACTACCATAGCAAACTTCACCACACTGCACCAACTCCCTCCAACTCTATTTGTTGAATGAAAACCTTGCACTTTTTTAGAAAAGGAATGTCCTGTTTATTTATTTATTACTTTTTGAGATGGAGTTTTGCTCTTGTTGCCCAGGCTGGAGTACAATGGCACAATCTCGGTTCACTGCAACCCTAGCCTCCCAGATTCAAGCTGTTCTCCTGCCTCAGCCTTCCAAGTAGCTGGGATTGCAGGCATGCACCACAATGCCTGGCTAATTTTGTATTTTTAGTAGAGACGGGGTTTCACCACATTTGTCAGGCTGGTCTCAAACTCCTGACCTCAGATGATCTGTCCACCTCAGCCTCCCAAAGTACTGGGGTTACAGGCATGAGCCACCTTGCCCTGCCAGAGTGTCCTGTTTCTGCTCTCTCACTCTCTCTTTATCATTTGACATTTGACTTTATCATTTTATGCTGCTGTAACAGAATACCATAGACTGAATAATTTAGAATAAATAGAATTATTTTTGGCTTACAATTCTGGAAGCTGGAGAGTTTAAGAGCATGGTGTCAGCATCTCGTGAGGGCCTTCATGCTGTGCCATTCAATACAGAGGGCAGAAGGGCAAAGGAGCATACATGAGACATAGATCAAGAAAGGACTGAGCTTACTTTTATAACAAATGCACTCGAGATAATAGCATAAATCTAGTATGGAGGCAGAGCAACCATACCTTAATCTTCTATTAAATGTTTCATCTCTCAACACTGTTGCATTGAGTATTAAATTTACAGGAACTTTGGGGGACACATCCAAATCATAACAGTATGTATTTTATTTTTAGACAACCTTCAATGAGATGGAGTTACACTATTAAAAAGGGCCACCCTCAGGAAATTGCACTTTTTTGTTTTTTTTCTCTTCCCTAGTCTCTGAATTATGATAAGGAAGTGATTTAGGTTAAATTTTTTAGTTCTGTTGATGCAAACTTTTGTTTGGGTAGGTTATTCCAATGTCTAGATTGAAGGGAGGCATGAGAATCAGACAGCAGTAACCAACCCTTTAGCCATAAAGTAAGCTGTATTCCCCAGTGAGATTATTAAAATGATGTCTGGTTGTTTATCACCGTTTGCCTGTCTCCCATGTCTTATTTAACCCTTTGTTAAAAGCATAGAATAGAGAAAGCTGTACAACATATTCAATTTCTGCAATTCCAGTAACACTGAAGATAGAATGAAATGCTGGAAGGCAGAAGAAAATAACAGGAAGAACATTTTCCAACGGATTCTGCCCAATGCTTAGAGTAGAGAGTACATTGCTTGAAAATGGATTCAAGATAGCTGTGATGATGGCAGTTCACTTTCAGACACATATTCTTCAAGTTACACAGTCATTTTAATAAACTTAAAATGTAAGCATTTCCTTTTCCAATATTTTAAGCAGCACATTTTGTTCCATTTATAAACTCTAAGTAACCTTTGCTTTCCTTCTTTTTCTGAAAGCTCAAATCTAATGGGAGTAAATGATTATAATGACATTTAGCATTTCTAAAATATCTCTCTAAAACTTCTCCATAAATAGTGGCCATTGATGTTTCTATGAATAACTGTATATTAAAAGTGGAAAGACATCAGTCCAGTGGAAAAAAATCAGCATTTTACTCAACAACAGGCTCTCTTACAAACTTTATTTTTATAAATGCTTTTTCATGGAGTCTTTGTAACTACATGACCCAAGTATTAATAGTTTATAGTAAGTAATAATCATACAGTATTAACTACTTTATGCAATGCAACTAAACATCCATGTATAAAATACAATGACTTATTGCTAAACCTATTATATTATTACCTTGATATCTTGGGATGTAGTAATGACCCACTTGATTACTTGTTGCAAAATAATTAAGAAAGAGGCCTCTTTTAGACTATCTGCATAGAAATCCAGGTTCTGAAAATTTCTAGTTGTTTGACGTTAGTGAAGCTCTTTAACCTCCTTAACACTCAGATGTTTAATTTATAAATTGAAAAGGAAGACATTACGTATCTCACTGGGTTACTGTAAAAAAGACAATACAATAATCAAAATTGAAGTCAGACACATAGCGGTGCTCAGTAAATGTTTGCTATTATTTTAAAAATCAGGTTGGGGTATAAAGGCTCATAAATTGTTCATTTTTATGAGTTAAAGGTGATTCTACAGAAACTAATGCATCTAAAGTGCTGGAAATAAAAACAACAAAAAAAATTAGATCACTTGCAAATCACCGTTCACACATTATTTTCACACAAGCCATAATCCAAATTATCATTTAGTATTGCCACGGTAAGCCAAATAACTGCATCATCTGGATTCCAGGAAGGCAGACAAGCATACCATTGTATCAAGGAAGTCAGCTGCTTATCATCCAACTAGGGTAGAACTTTAAATATTAAACCAGTTTCAAAAGTAATGCTCTAATTTATTTTAAAAAATTATATGTGTTTATGATAGGAGAAAACGGAAATAATGTTGGTATCCTAAAGGAACTAAAGACTTAAGTTTCCATAAAAATTACATATATTGGTAGCAATGATAAGTTGATGGTGATCACAGAATGTTTGTTCCTGAGAAGTAGGAGTGGAACTGTACTAGACAGAACAGGTCAGACTAACTATTGTGAGTGCTATGCCAGAAACCAGCCTGAATCTCCCATTATAGTGAAGAATTTATGTGCACAGATATGTGATGATGTGCATTTAAAACACTTGAATAATTGAATTGAAATGTACAATCTGTACAATTTTTCAATAAATAATTTTATTATATTTTAATTAAAGTTATATATTTGGTAGATGGTCCACACCTAAAATAAATGAACTGTAGTTTAAATAAATACAAAAGTGTTAAGATTTCTAGATTGGAGGCCTATATTATGTAATTGTTGCAAGTGTAACAAATCTGTGCATCTTTGAGATAAAGATTCTCTTAGAGTACACTGGCAGGACTTCTCTTTATTTGAATGAAATGGGAAAATAGACAAGAAGGATGTTTTAATATATTACTATGTCACATCTACCTATGCAAAATGGGAAAATAGACAAGAAGGATGTTTTAATGTATTACTATGTCACATCTACCTATGCAATTATTTTTATCATTTTGAACAAGCTGATCTAAACCAATTATTAAAAATGTGATCATCTTTGCACACAATAATCCTGATGCCTAAAAAATGAAAAGGAACCCTAATATGCTAACATATATTTTGCAATTTTCATGTTAGAGCACTAGGGTCAATAAGACTCATGAATAGGGATTTTAAGTGATATGAATTACATTAACCAAGTCAATTCAGTAATTTCTAGGTCTTTATTTGCATATTTGTAAATAGATACATCATAACCAATAGATAAAAGCATAATTCTATGTTGATCTATGACCCCACTTACAGTCATCATTGATTGTAAATATTTGTGAATTAGTAAAAGGTACCTGGACATGGAAGCGCCAGATTTGAGTTTCAATCCTATCTCTGTTATATTCTGGCTTCACGCTTCAGTAAGTTATTTTTCTTTCTGATATTTATAAGAAAAAATACTTGTTAAGGACTTGCTTTTTTTTTTTTTTTCACAGCTGTTATAAGTACTTATCTTAGTATAGATTTGATCATTTTGTATTCACAATTATGACAATAGGGATGTATTTTATGTAAGTGGGGAAATTAAAGCACATGTAACAATGAAGTATTGTGTCCCGAAACTCTCATAAGTAGTGGAAAGATTTTTTTAATTACTCTATCTGGCTCATTTAATGAGTCAGAAAAACTGAACAGCAGACAAATTAAGCAGGTAGCAAGAAAATGGAGCTGACATCAGATAATTAAGTATGCAATGAAATGTGAATCATTGTCTTTAATGTTTAGGAGTCTCATGGAAAAATAGGAAATCTTAGAATTAGTAAGATAAAAGCAATAATTTGAAAAAGGAAACACCATCACAAAATAGATTTTATGTTTTTACCTTTATTATTTAGTTTTAATTACTTATGATAATGTTTCATAATTTATCAATTAATGTTCTGTAGCATAGTGTATAAAATTAACAAAGTCTTCACAAGAATTTCAAGTAACAAAAAACTATTAAGTATTTTAAGAGAAATGAGAGTTCATTTTTTTTGAGAGAAAGGATTTAGCATGAAGATTAGTTGAAATTAAAATAAATTCCAACATATTTTAATTAAAATGTTATGTGCATTTATTAAGCATTTAATCATAATGTATTTAAAAAAATTATTCTTTATTTAAACAGTTTATCAGCTACAATATAAGCATAGTAATATGGGAGTTAAATCACAGTAGACAAAAAGGAAAATGATCAGAAGACAGAATTTCAAGACTCACAAAGAAACTGTGTAGACAGATTGTTCTGAAAAAACTAACATTTTAAGATTTATTTTCTTTATATTATTTCTTTTTTTTTCAGATGGTATGAGAGAATAAAAACTGAATTTTATATCCATTTACCTGAAACAAAGGGTATATTCCTGAACAGTGCAGTACATACAATTTCATATACAAACATGTATTTTTTTATTGCCTCCTTGGCCCTCTTTAAAGTACAATATGAACAACATCAACTCTTTGTCTGCTAAAAATGTATTTTTGTATAAAATATTTATGAGAATGAATGTAGAAAATCATGCAGGGAATAGTTCATTTAGATAGATAATTTTTGGAAGTTATAGATTAAGTTGATTGGTCAGAAATGAAAGAGAATGAATGAATAGAGGGTAGATGATAAAGGATGATGGTTAAGAACCCTGAACATTTGTGTATCAAATTACTCAATGTGTTAAAATAAATAAAATATGAAGATTATATCACCTAGAAGAGAACATAAGATGGTCTGAGTGTCAAAAATGTAGCACACTTTGCAGAATGCGTTGCAGTAGCAATGTGAGTGACATAAAATCATAAAATAAATAAAATGCTGCTAAACCTCCTGCCCCATTCTCACTGACACTTATAAGAAAGTAATTAACCTTTTCAGATGTGTGGGAAAAGAAGTATCCTGGAAGACAGTCACATTTAGTACAAGCAGTTAGTGGAATGGCATTGGGAAAAAGAATGGGATGTTCACAATTTCAGGATGGATTGAAGTTTCCGGATGGCAGAGTGCAGCAGAATGAGAAAGAGAATTAGTGCAAGAAAAGTATAGGCAAGAGCAACCATATCATTTATCAGAAGATGATGAACTGAGGGTCTCCATTTTAAGTTGTGGACTAAGATAGCAGGAATGATGCAGCATAAATTTGGAAATATATGCCATAACTGGAAGAAAATTCAGATCATGTGACAGAGGCCCCAGGAATATGACAGCCATTGGCCTCTTCAGCATTTGGCAACATTTACTCAGATGCAAATGGAGAAGCAGCCCCAGATTGAAAGGGAACATAAGTGATCACATTGTGAAAGAGTGCTAAAGCCATTAAATAAGAAAACATTTGCAAATGCTTTGTTGATTGGAACAAAAAATAGCTATTCCCAGAAGGAAGCAGTTTGGGAAGAGTAGGAGTATTGCAGTTAGAACCTGAGGGGTTGGGTGTTCAACCAACAGTTACCAGCCATTCAGTCCTGGGAACATTATTTAAAACTTCTTGAGTTCAGTCTTTATTTCTAAAATGTAGATAAAAACCACCATGACACATGTATACCTATGTAACAAACCTGCACTCTCTGCACATGTATCCCAGAACTTAAAGTAAAAACAAAAAAACAAAAAATCTCATGGTGTTCCTGAGACAATTAAATGAGTTAACAATGACAAAACACAGTAGGTTCTCAATAAGTACCAATCCCTACTCCCTGTGCTATAGTACTCTTTTATGACATCTCATGAATACCTTCTTCCCGAGCAAAACACCTCTTCGTCTCGTAAGCATGGTCAGCTTCCACTGTGCATCCTCTAAAATGAAATCATGCATTATCTCTTAGTGAACAGATTCCGCATCACCTCTCTGTACTATCATAAAAGTTTCTCCTGAATGCTATTGTAGAGCATATCACACTTTTATTGCAATTATTTGATCACAAACATGTCTTACACAAAGTAGTATTTTTCTAAGGATTCTGACAATATACCATAAGTATCTGAAATTTCCAGTTCATCACAAAGTACCTCAGAAATTGTATATTCTCAAATATTTAAGTAAATTGAATGAACCAGGTCTTTTCTAAGTCTCTAATTTTGAATAAATACACTTGGTTGACTTGTAGAGAACACAAAAAAAAATCAGCATTATAACTCAGTATACAGGGAATACTGTAGAATGATTGTCCTTCTCATACATTTCTTGATTGTCTGGAAATTTCAAGGAAAACCTTTTATCACAATGTCAGAAAAGCAAGCCCACATTTACATAATGGAATTGCTTTCACGAAGCAAAATATCTCTACATTGTATATGCCTAATCTGATCAAATAAGTTTATGTATTAAAAATCCAACTGAATAGTGTTGAAACTATTATTGGCTCTAATAGATGTTTTTAAGTCATAGCATGACCAAATTAATTGATTGTAAACTTTTAAGAAAATAAGATAACTAACAGCTCATCAGTTTTGTAATTGAGAGTAAACTTTCACTATTACTTAGCCAACCTGCATGGCAACCCATTTTAAACTGTTCATTTCAAGAAAAAAAAATATTTTTGAACAAAATGATGTATATATTATTATAAGGAGATTGCAAAGACACATAGTTTCCCTTGCAGTGACTAATTTAGGATAAATAAAGCAATTAATCTGAAAACACAGAGAACATCTCTCAGTTGAGTGAAATAACCTATATGCAATAATTGACTCAGCAATAGGATTTATATTTAGAAAACTTTCCAGTTTCATCAAAAGAATCACTTCACTGAGAGTTATGTTTTATTCATTCAATGGTGTGCCAAAACCCTGATAATTTGGGATACTTAATTGCATTGGTCCACTTACAAACAGCATGTGCAATTGAGCAACTGACAATTGGTCTTTATTTATTTTAAGTTATTTTAGCAAAATGTTTGTAGATGTTGTATGAGGATGTGTTGTATTTAAGTACCAGATTTGGATGGATATTTATATGCCCCCTGAGGCTCTGTCTTTGCCCAAACCACAATGAAAAAGGAATAATTTCAAATATCTATATTATAAGCCCACAATGTTTGACCCAGTGGTAAATTAAAGAAAATTGGTGAATGAATAACTCCAAAATCAGTTTGAGGAACAAAGCTTTCTCAGCATGAAGTATAAAATGTAGAGATCTTTTGCTTCATGAAAGCAGTTCCTTTATGTGACTGTAGCCTCGCTTTTTCTAACATTGTGATAAAAAGGCTATCTTTGACATTTCCAGACAATCAAGAAATTTGTGACAAGGACAATCATTCTAGATTTCTCCATAATGTCCACATTCAAATTAATCATACTCAAGAAAACAATCCAACATGTGATGTGTAGGTCAGGGGACAGAACCAAGCGTCGATATGGTAATAACTCATACTTTCTCCTGAAAGGCATTTGTTTTTCATTATTATTGAAAATATTGTGTGTTAAAAATTATTTTAAGGTAAGCCTGTTCCAGACAGCTTATTATGTGGTTCTCTTAATGAAATAAGCAAACTTTTAGAAAAATTGAAAACATCTTGTACAATTTAAGCTTTTTTGGAAGTTATAAAATATAGTATTTTATAAAAATCACATAAAGATGCAAAATCTATAGGTAGGCGATGATCTCTGCAGTTGCATTTTCTTTTTAGAAAAAAAATAAAAGCAATTTTACTTCTCAAAAGTATTCCATGTATCTTCTCATATTATAACCTCTATTCTAGTTAGGATGGGATTAGACTACCTATATCACTAAGTGGAGATCCCTGTATTAGCCAGGGTTCTTTAGAGGGACAAAACTAATAAGATAGATGTGTATATGAAGGGGAACCACTCCTAGTACTAAAATCTAAATTAATCAGGGTTCTCTAGAGGGAGAGAACTGATAGGAAAGATGTATATATGAAGGGGAGTTTATTAAGGAGTATTGATTCACATGATCACAAGGTGAAGTCCCACAATAGGCGGTCTACAAGCTGAGCCAGTCCGAGTCCCAAAACCTTAAAAGTAAGGAAGCCAACAGTGAAGTCTTCAGTCTGCTGGATCTGTCCCACAGACCCTGGCAGACTGGCAGATGAAAGGAGTACTCAGATATTCAGACACAGGTATGCAGTGTAAGAGCAGCTAGGGGACTGCCTGGCTCTAGTGGCCAAAGTGCAGCAGCCCCAAGGAGCTGGAACTGCTTGCTTTTATTCAGTGCAGGCATAATGCCGAAAGTCTGGAGCACAAACAACTTGTAGGTAACTAACATTTAGTGTTCCCCTTTTGGGGAATGTTATGCACCTAGATGATCAAAGGTCAGTTCCTGATCAGCATAAGTAAACAAGCTGGTTCAAGATTAACTTTCCTACATTCACTTGTACCTACTCCTTGCCCTCTGCCTCAGGCTTATAGAATGGCTACCTTCAGTTATTCTCCCCTAAAGCTTTGCAGAACCTTGTGACCTTTGAGAAGGCCTGCTCCTTTCCCTATAGTTTCTCCCACCACTCTGACCGATCTCCTACATCAGTCTGTGGCCAAATGGCCAAGAGCTCCTAGCAAATCACTAGTGTTAAGTATGAGAGTTCAAAAGCTGAAGAACTTAGAGTCTAATGTTCAAGAGCAGGAAGCCTCCAGCGCAGGAGAAAGATAAAGTCTGGAAGACTCAGCAGCTTATTCTGCCTGTTTATTCTACCCACACTGGCAGCTGCTTAGATGGTGCCCACCCAGATTGAGGGTGGGTCTGCCTCTCCTGGTGGACTGACTCATATGTGAATCTCTGTTGGCAACACCCTCACAGAAACACTCACGAACAATATTTTGCATCCTTCAATCTGATCAAGTTGATAATATTAACCATCACAAGTCCACCCCTTGTCAACTGGAACTCATATACATCTCCTGAAATCACACATAATCTTCAAATAAGGATAATAATAAGATCATAATTATACTAATGTAATTCAGCTATCCTTCATACAACTAGAAGTGCACTTATCCTTAATCTAAATGCTATTACATAAAGTTAACAACACTTAAATGCTGATATGAAGTCAATAAATCTTACCTCAAATTGGGTGGATGGAAGGTGTCTAGACTGCCTAAATCACTGTGTGGAGACTTCTAAAAAATCACATCTGATTTTTTTCATAAGGGATAGGTGGGTTTTTTTTGTTTTCAGGCACTGAATTGTCTGTTGTTATGTTGTTGTGACAGTTCAGTTTATTTACTCTTACTAATACACCTAGGGATATCCAAAGTTCACTGGAATAATGAAACATAAGGTCACATACCTACTAATTTATGGAACTGTTTCATGAAAGTTGGTCTTCTGAATTTAAATCTTAAGCTTTTTTACCTGCTCTTAAAGCAGTAGTAGAGTTGTGGAAGAGATGCAGGTTATACTACCAATCCTGAAGAGACTAATGATGCAAGAGAACTGAGTTAATTGACGAAAAGTGGACTCAGAAGATTTGGCAAAGAATGAAGAAGAGGAATATTAAAAGGCTTACATTTTAAATGAAGGAACACCTTTTTATCTGTGCACAAATTAAAACAACGAATGGCTGAAGATACACACACACACACACACACACACACACACACACAACTATAGTATAATAAAGCTTAAAATTCTGTGAGCTGCCTTGACATCTTTGAGCACTCAAATAACCCTAAAGGTCTAACCATGAGTTCTACATTACCACCAGTAAAGTCTCCCCAGCCTGTGGGAAAGACTGCCTACCAGGCTGGTTTCCCTATCATAAGAACCAGGTGTACCTCATCTAGTTTTTAACCAAATAGGTTTTTGGGTTTTTTTTTTTTTTCTTGAGACATAGTCTCACTCTGTCGCCAGTGCAGTGGCATGATCTGGGCTCACTGCAATCTCTGCCTCCCAGGTTCAAGCGATTCTCCTGCTTCAGCTTCCCAAGTTGCTGGGACTACAGGAGTGTGCCACCATGCCCAGTTCATTTTTTGTATTTTTAGCAGAGATGGGGTTTCACCATGTTGGCCAGGGTGGTCTTGAACTCCAGACCTTGTGATCCACCCGCCTCGGCCTCCTAAAGTTCTGGGATTACAGGCATGAGCCACTGTGCCCAGCCAGCCAAATAAGTTTTACTTGCCTGCCAGCCCATGAAATTTTCCACATAAGGCAATCATACCCCTACTCAGGATCCAAGGTGCACACCAATGCCTTGTTATGAGAAAGACTGCCTCCCACAGTTCCTGCTGGTTCACTATATTACTAACTGCGACCCTCTATGCCCCTGAGTGACACACAGTGGCCTCCTCCACAGGCTGTGAGCATATATCACTGATACACTGCTCTCAATCTCATCTGTCCAATGTGGGTTTTTGTATGTTTGGCCATCTTATATCATTTAGGACAAAGAAATTCTTCCATCATCAACATTGTGAGTAGGAAGTGATCGGAATACACAGATACACATGCACACACACATATATTAGATTATGTTTATGCAGAATTTAATCAACATCTTTAGCAAATGAAGATATCAAGATTAATGATTATGGGGGCTGGGAGAAGAGAAATAGATGCTGCAGAAAGCATGAACAAGAGTTAAATAAAGGTAAAGAAACTGAAAAAAAATCACCTAGAAGCTTTTGGGCTGATGGGGAAGTGACTGTTTTCAGTAAGTATATTTTGGTAAAATTAAATTGTTTCTTCATGTGATTCTCCAGCAATATCAGCAGTACTCAAATAAGAAGAGATAAAATGAATGGTAAGATCTATTAGTAGCTGGAGAGTGTTGAAATAGTTGTAACAGAAGGGCAATTTAAAAAACTGTAAACTTGCCTTAAACACATGGAAACAAACATTATGAAATGTGTCATTTATTAGGGCTGCAATGTAACGAAAAGAAAAACTTATATTTTTGATGTAGATTGAGAATACACTGAAGGAGATATTATCATTTGCTAGGTAGTTTACATCCTGCCCTGTGTGTTTAAGAAGATACATACATCCACTCTAAATTTTGCACTTGCAATGTTAAAAGTGTGCTATTTACATGAGCTCTAATATAAGTTTTCTCAAACTAATTGGTTTCAGGGACTTTTGGGTAAATGCATTGTAATTCAGAATAGTGATAGAGTTGAGTGAACAGAAATCAGCAAGCACAAACAATACTGAGATTAGAAAAGTTCCAAAGTTATAATAATGTTTAGCAACAAGAGATAATATGGTGAACAAAACCACTAAACTTATTTCTAAATGTGAAGACAACATTATAACAAATCATAACTGTATTCATAGCTTATGTGTCTCTAAAGAACGTTAGATTAATAATCATTCATTTTCTCTGATTGTTTGAGCTCCTTCACAGAACTCCTGCCTAGGAAACAGATGGACTTGTATTTAAATAATTTTTATAGTTGCTGTACTTATGTAGGAATGCTGAAATCACTCTAAGGTTATAAGTTAACCATCTCTAAGTCTTTGGGGTATTAAATAATAATTATAAATAAGTAATATTTATAAGCAACATCAGGAAGCAAGTTTAGGTCACGTCCCTGTATTAAAATTGTCAAATTAATTCATTTATTTAAGCATTTAAGCTTTTAGTTGATATGTATTTATATGGTAATAAAATAATGGCAAAACCTTAAAAGCAGAATAAGTATGAGGCATACTTAAGTTAGATGATGGGCTGAGTGTTACCACTTATGCCTCTTTAATATGCTTGTATTAAAACAACTAGAAAACTAACAATAAACCTGTTATGTCAGAACAGCAGCATTACTTTAAGTCAGACACCTTTAGGGAGCAGAATTATACTAGGATTTAGAATTTCCATGGGAATGTGTGGTAGCAATCATTTAGGTTGGACACATAGACTGTTTCATAAGTTTCAAGCATCTCCACAGTATTCTAATACCATCTATGTAAATCCCACTCTGCAGTATATCAGTGAAATATTACAGCTGATATGGAAGAATTCTGGTGTTCCTAAGATGCTTATAAAAATGTTCAAGTGTTCTTGTATACAGGTAGATATCATAATAAAGTATTACCAGTTCTGGAAGCCATTTCTGGAGGTATTTATAAAGAGCCTTAGATCCTTGTGATGTCATTTACTTGATGCCCTTTGGTTTAAGTTAAAAAATAAAAGCCCACACAGAAATTACTTGACTACATATTCAAACCTCTTGCTCCACATCTGGGCAAGCTGATGAGAAAGCTAAAATACCCCTTCCCTTGGTGACAAGTTCAAACCGTGCAAATCCCAGCCCACGTGTGCAAAACCCTCATCAACACTACCTCCTAAGGAAAAAAAAAAAAAATGCCACTCTTCTCTTGGTCTCTCAAATGGTTTTCAAACCTGCTTGGAAGCCTACCCTGTTTTCCCTAGCAAGCCTCATTTTGTGAGTGATAAACTTTTTCATACTCTGTTGGTGCATGTGTGGTATTATCAGTCTTGACAGTCGTACCAAATTTGGGGTGGTGGGGATCTATCCCGACTTTGTAGAATCAGTACATCATGAATGAACAAAAAATGGAAGAGAAGAATATCATATTAAGGCAAATGTACTAGCCAAAATAGTTCATTATGACATTCTTCATTCTCTATTTTCAACATTGTTTCTGTCACATAGTTTTCCAAAACAAAGCCAAACTTAGTTGCTTAAGAAGTTTGCTTCTGCTTAGGATATAGAAATCTCAAGAATTGCATGACCCTTCCAATGACAAGAAGAAAAAAAATAAACCTAGTCCTAGTTATTCTGTCCCCAAGGAGCAGGGCATAGCTTGATTGCTTTTAGGGTGAAGGCAAAAATCGAAAGTTTTCTCCCACCCACCCCCTACCCCTGGAGTAGGGCTAGGAAAATCTTTTTGACCCAGGATACTGAATCAAAACAAAAAGATAGACAACCACTAATTTTGTAATTATGGACCTTTCTATATTGTCATCAAAGATTTCCATCTGCATAATTTCTAAGTTTTGCTATTTATTGAGGTTTTTGTTAGTGTTTTATGATTGAATGAAATTATATATTTTTTCAAGTTTCATATGTCACTATATTTTAATTAAGTGAGCACTACTTTTTTTTTTTTTTTTTTTTGAGGCAGAGTTTTGATCTTGTCACCCAGGCTGGAGTGCAATGGTGTGTGATCTCTGCTCACTGCAACCTCCACCTACTGGGTTCAAGTGATTCCCCTGCTTCAGCATCCCAAGTAGCTGGGATTACAGGTGCCTGCCACCATGTGCAGCTAATTTTTCTATTTTTAGTAGCGACAGGATGGTCAGGATGGTCTCTAACTCCTGCCCTCAGGTGATCCACCTGCCTTGGTCTCCCAAAGTGGTGGGATTACAGGTGTGAGCCATCGCATCCAGTCATGTATGTTTTTTAGATTGTATTCACTTTAACCTTTTTGGTCTATCAAGAATCAAGATGGGTATTTTAAAATTTTAGTAATGTGTTTCTATTTCCTTTTTTACTTCTTGTCTTTTTTGTCATGATGTTCAGTGATTTCAAGTAATTGACTATGTCATCACATTGAAAATTGACCCTCTAATAATATTGTAAAGAAATTTATAACTTACTTAGCATAATGAATAATCTTAGCCTAATGAATTTAAGCTTAGCATAATGAATAATAACGGTTTATTTTGCTTTGTTTTCTGGGTTTTTTTAAAACATTTGTCTGACATGCTAATCCCAATCCTTACATTTTCAATATTTTCTAAAACAATTCAATATAATTTGTAACCCGAGGAAGATTAATATTCTGTTTCAAGATTCATTAGGATAAAATTACCTTTAATGATGAGTTCAGACCACATATATTCTTTGACAGAGTCTTATTTTTGCCATATAGGTTTATTAGAATCTCACTTTTGAAACCTCTAAAAATCACAAAATATTTATTTCTTTGTCTTTTGTGTGTATGTTTACATGTATTTTGATTGAATGTTGAGTTTGTAATGTTTGTTTTTCTAGTAGTTAATTTCACGAACTCAATTTTACATGTTACCTGTTAATCTTCTATTTCTTTAGACAGCATTTTTAATGTCTTCAAATGAGCACTGTTACAGCTAGCACATTTTCTCCTTTACTATATTCCTATTTCTTTTTTGCAAAATTACAAATTTATTTGATTATATTGCCTCTCATAATATACTTTAACTTTTTCCAATATAATTGACATATACTATAAGAAAAATTCTTTTTTTAGCAAAATAATTTAGGAAACTATCATACGCTACCTCACACTTTAACTTCCCCATCTGTGAATTTCTGAATTAATAGTTTATTATTATTACTATTATTTGAGTGTTTTAACATTAAATTCTGTTATATAACAATATTATTAATATTTTGGTGCCATTTGAGTTGTCTTATTTACTACTCTATATTTAAGTTGCTTTCGTGTGACCGCAGCCTCTTTGCCTTAGCTCACATTTCGAACAAAATATTTCTTCGAAAATAATTCAGTAGAAAACTACATTCTCAACTTCTGCATGCAATATGCATATATTCATTTTCTTAAATGAATGATAGTTTAAACGGATACAGTTTTGGGGTCACTTTCTTCCCTTAAGGACTCTATGTTTCACAGCATTGACTGTTGCAATGAGAAATATCAAGGGTTAGACTAAATTCTCTTCATTATATCTTGGCTTTATCTTCAGAATGGACCAAGGCATTCTTTCATTATCTTTGAATCCCAAGGTTTTTTTTTTTTTTTTTTTTTTTTTTTTTTTTTTTTTTTTTTTTTTTTTTTTTTTTTTTTTTTTTTTTTTTTTCAGGCAAGGCATTTTAATAATTATTTAGTTTTAAATCTTCAGTCCCTCAACTCTTATGTTCTTTTCTGAAGCAGTTTATAAAAATTCAAACAGAATCCCTTACTACTGACTTAAAAAGGGACATTTTTGAACACTAATAAGGTTTATAAGTACAATGGGTTAAAGTGCACTAAATTTGGTAAATGCATAAATTTACAATGATATTAAAAATAAACAGTCCTTGATTACTTTTGAAATATATGGATAAATTAACGGATTATTTGGGAAATTGACAAATGATTGAAAAGAATCAACCATTTATCTTACCCTTTCTTTATGAATTTTACCTAGGGTAACACAATAGAAGAGAGGACTTTTTAAATATAAAAGTATTCTATTTCACAATTAAAGAATTTTGCAACACATAATAGAGAATGAATGCAGACAATAGTCATAAAAGTCTGCTAAAGCACATAAAGGAATAATAAGACATTTTATATTTTATGATGGAAATATATAATACCTCCCATGATGTAGTCTTGCCAAAATCTTACCCTCAGTGATTCTCTGGATATAAATACCAATTTTCAAGAGATACATTAAGAGAAAAATATTTTAAGCTGCAACATAGGGAAGCAATTCCAAATCATAGGAAACCTTATGAGAAAAATGACCACTTTTTTGGTAATAAAAACAGCAACAAAAATTGCAAGGGAAAAAAGATGGAGGAAATACAAAAGATTAAAATCATCTCCGAGATAAAATACTTCTAACATATGGAGCAAAAGTAAATTTTATCAAAAAATTTGAATAATATACATATTGATAATATTAAGGTATTAATGTTTTAGTACTGATTTGGGGTGTGGGTCACAGCAGCATTGAAGTTATGTGTAAAAGTAGAGTCTTTGTCATTTGTCATTTATAAATGCATAACACCTAATTTATAGATAAAGTGATATAATTTCTGAAATTTGCTTTAAAAGAACATGGAAGGGGCCGGGCGCGGTGGCTCAAGCCTGTAATCCCAGCACTTTGGGAGGCCGAGACAGGCGGATCACAAGGTCAGAAGATCGAGACCATCCTGGCTAACACGGTGAAACCTTGTCTCTACTAAAAAATACAAAAAGCTAGCCTGGCGAGGTGGCGGGCGTCTGTAGTCCCAGCTACTCGGGAGGCTGAGGCAGGAGAATGGCGTAAACCTGGGAGGCGGAGCTTGCAGTGAGCTGAGATCCGGCCACTGCACTCCAGCCTGGGCGACAGAGCGAGACTCCGTCTCAAAAAAAAAAAAAAAAAAAAAAAAAAAAAAAGAACATGGAAGGGCATATGGATGGTAGTAGAGGGAAAAATAGATTGTTTTTAAATTGATATTATTTTTAAGTTTCATAAGGGGTACATGGGCATTATTTTATTCTTTTTCTTTTGTGTGTGTGTATATATATGTGTGTGTATATATATATGTTTTAAATTTCCATTGAAAAGACAAAATAATGTTATTTCTGGTAAGAATTTTTTTTTTTTTCTTTTAGTGAGAGGAGTCAGAATGCAAAACAAAGAAGAATGTAGGATACATTTCACGAAAATGAATTTTGGATCCACGGATCCACACCTACAACTTTGATTATAATTTTGTCATGAATTAGAACATGAAGTGAATTCACATAAAAGAAATGAACAAAGATATTATCTGGCATAGTGTATTTGATGATTGTAAATTGATTTTTTTGTTAAGTTCTCAAGTGTCCCTAATATTAATTGAATACCTTGTTGGAAAAGCTTCAAGAGTAAATGATAAGGGTAATCTATATAAAACTCATACATATTTACTTAAAATACTTACATATGAGAAAAGACAGAAGAAAAGTATAATATTTTAGAGAAAAAATATGTTAATAAGAAATTAGTCATGTTCATTATCCTTAAACCTTGCATATTTTACTTTCCGACTCAATTCCAACCAGACAAAATAATGTGCATTTCTAGGATGCCTTTCTGGAAAAAAAACAAGTAATTTGACAAATTACTTTGACTAATTTTCATAGTCTTTATTATATTTTGATGCATTTACATTAGTTTTTAATATATATGTGTCATACAGTTCCATCTTTTCAAATATGCTCTGTGTGTATTGCCTAGCTTCTAGATGCAAAATTTATATCAAGCTTTTGCAAGACTCTTTTGGGGTGTATTCTTCAAAAAATAATTATTGCATGTTATGGTCCTACTGAATTAGTTTTGAGTGTTTATTTTTAAAACTTTTAAACATACGAAATATATACACCATTTTTTTCTCAAAGTGGATATATTATTTAGAATTATTCACCTCTGCAGTAGTAACTCTAGAACCAATTGTCAACCATCATGATGTTTAATTTTTATCGTTTCATTACTGATGATCGATCACTAAACAATGTTCAATAAAAAAATGGCATTCAATTATTTGTAACCCTTTTGAAGCATTACTTTATGATTCAGTGTAATTTTTCAGTAACTGATTTTTATCAAATTTGATTCAACAGTGCACAGAATTTTTTAAGATGTAAAGTAATAAATATTTTCTACTAGAACAGGTAAAATCCATGTATAAAGATACATATATGATCCAAGGAAGCAAGCTCTGAGAATCTAATACTGCCAGATGACACTAATAGTTTTCTTGGTAAGACTATTTTCTTATATTATTTGACCCAACTGAATAATAGTTTTAGATGGCAACTGATTAGCTTTATTTCTTATATTTTCCAAAAAATACACACACAAACACACACACACACACACACACACACGTATTTTCATGTGTATATATTCATTTTGCACTTGTCAATATTTATTTTTGTTTTCTCTTTACTATCAATTTTGCCCAGTATTTCATAAAAATAAAACAGCAAACAGTAAAAAAAAATATTTTCAGTAGACTGGAAATAACTTGATCATAAGATACATTTCCGTTTTCCTTGCCAACACCAAAAATTGCAGCAAGCAGAACCTTTCCAGGATAAATCACATTAACAATCCCTGGTGTGGAGATGATAATCACTTAGGTTGTCAGTGTGTTTGCTTTTGGGAATGAAGTGAAAAAGTCAAGCTGCCTGAGATCCCCAGTATGCTGCACCACAATCAGTGTACTCCCCTGAGCAAGACAAATGTTTGTTTTGATATCATCCTTTTTGGGCTTCTCATTTAAGTGGGTAAATTCCAACTAGATGCAAAGTGTCATCTTTAAAATTCTAAATGCTGTAGGTTCCCTAGCATATTGTAAAATAAATAGCTGTTATATGAAGACATTAAAATCAGCATAGCAATGGCATTGTTTTTAAAACATGTACTTACATATTTAATGAAAATAATATAGTTACAATAAAATAAATAGAGCAGAAAAACAAACCATGAAAAACAGTGAATAAAGAGAGAAATACAAGTGATATTGCTATATATATGATTAGAAACACAGTGGATATCCATTAACCACATGGCCATTGAGATCCTTGATTCACTTTGCCCAATTGCCTGGATGATGGGGCAGAGAAATTTGATTGCTGATTGGGTTATCCAATCTAGTTGCTAGGAAGACCACATAACCAGACCAATCACTTGCAGTACAGTTATTTTGCTTACCCCGATGACTCAAATTGCTCATTTCATAAACTCATTCAGTGCTCAGATTTAAACTTGTAAGTGATTGAGGTGATCAGGCACATCAAAATGATGAGAGTACTCAATTTTAGAACATAAAATGGATGAATGAGATGAGAAAATAAAAATAATGTATTCTCAATACCTAAAACCGATATAACAAGTGAAATTTTGTCTTCATAACATAAATGTTCTCAGCATTTTTCTTCTTTCTAAATTAAAATCTGAATAATCTCTTTGAAACTTCCCATAGCTGACCAAATATTGGATTACTGAGAGAAGTCAGGGAAAATCACTTTATTTCACTGCTTATGAAAGGAGACTGAATTATTCATGATAGGAGAGTGGCATTATTTAACTAATTGTAATTATACAACCAATTAGTTACTTGTTTAATTGAAATTTGCCCCAAGAAACATTTCACAACTTTTAACAAATATGGTTACTGCTAAACTTCAATTGTCATGGAATATAAAACAGCTTACTAAACAGTGTATGTACTACCATTTCTCTTTTATCAAAGGCAGATTAAGTATTTTACACTTTTTTTTCAGAAGAAATACTTATACAAAGAAGGATATTATCCACAAAGGACTGATTCTGGAGATACAATTCTACCTTGGGTATATTTTTTCAACATTCCCGAAGTTAAATTTCACACTGTATCCCTGCATGTGCTTAAATCCAGCTTAAATTTATAGCTCTTTTTCCCTCTCTAGTCCTGATTTTGGCAGCTTTCCCCACATAGTAGAAAACATGTAGATACAGGCATTTTGTCAGATATGCTGATATAATTCAGTTAGTTTTTTTAGCTAGACATTTTCTGAGGAGAGTTTGTATGAAATAACTTTTCCTTCAACATTGAAAAATATATGCATCTAGTGAAGTAGTGTTAAAGTTAAGAAAAACATTCTGTGTTAAATATCTTGTAGAGGGTTTTATCATCATTTTGAGGGCTTTATGTTTAAGGTCAAAAAAATAATTATTTTACTCATGTAATTTTTATTCAACAATTAACCAATAAAAAGAGGCACAGGAAATAAGTTTAAAAATCTTGCTTTCTATTAAAAAGAACACTCACTCTATGCATTATCCCTGGAGTTTCTTCATCCATTTCTTGGGATCAAGGGACAAGAAGATATTTGTGTTCTCAGGCAAGCACAAAGGGTACTTTATCAATATTTTAATCCTTGTGGGAGAAGAGAAAATAAGCATTTAGACCTCAGCAAGCCCCAAGGCTCCATGGGGGAGTAAAAGAACACCAAAAAAGACAGAGTAAAAGTGAATGCACAGATCCCTAGGTTATTAGTTTCCCATTATTGTGAATGCACAAATCCCTAGGTTATTGGTTGCCCATTATTAAAACTTCAATATACTGAGGAGGGAGATTACAAGATGGCCAAATAGGAACAGTTTCAGTCTAGAGCTCCCAGAGTGAGTGACTCAGAAGACGGGTGATTTCTGCATTTCCAACTGAGGTACCGGATTCATCTCACTGGGGCTTGTTGGACAGTGAGTGCAGCCCATGGAGCATGAGCTGAAGCAGGGTGGGGCATTGCCTCACCTGGAAAGCACAAGGGGTTGGGGAATTCCTTTTCCTAGCCAAGGAAAGCCATGACAGATGGTACCTGGAAAATCCAGACACTCCCACCCTAATACTGCACTTTTCCAATGGTCTTAGCAAATGGCACACCAGGAGATTATATCCTGTGCCTGGCTCAGAGGGTCCCACACCCCTGGAGCCTCACTCACTGCTAGTACAGCAGTCTGAGATTGAGCTGCAAGGTGGCAGCGAGGTTGGGGGAGGAGCATGCACCATTCCTGAGGCTTGAGTAGGTAAACAAAGTGGCAGAGAAGCTCAAACAGGGTGGAGCCCACCACAGCTCAAGAAGGCCAGCCTGTCTCTGTAGACACCACCTCTGGGGGCAGGGCAGAGCTGAACAAAAAGCAGCAGAAACTTCTGCAGACTTAAACATCCCTGTCTGAGAGCTTTGAAGAGAGTAGTGGTTCTCCCAGCATGGAGTTTGAGATTTGAGAATGGGAAGACTGTCTCCTCAAGTGGGTCCCTGACCCCCAAGTAGCCTAGCTAGGAGGCACCTCTCAGTAGGGGCTGACTGACACCTCATACGGCCACGTGCCACTCTGAGATGAAACTTCCAGAGGAAGGATCAGGCAGCAATATTTGCCATTCTGCAATATTTGCTGTTCTGCCGCCTCCACTGGTGATACCCAGGCAAACAGGGTCTTGGAGTGGGCCTCCAGCAAACTCCAACAGACCTGCAGCTGAGGGTCCTGAGTATTAGAAGGAAAACTAACAAACAGAAAGGACATCCACACCAAAACCCCATCTGTATGTCACCATCATCAAAGATCAAAGGTAGATAAAACCACAAAGATGGGGAGAAACCAGAGCAGAAAACCTGAAAATTCTAAAAATCAGAGGGCCTCTTCCCCTCCAAAGGAATGCAGTTCCTCTCCAGCAACGGAACAAAGCTGGACAGAGAATGACTTTGACAAGTTGAGAGAATAAGGTTTCAGAAGATCAGTAATAACAAACTTCTCTGAGCTAAAGAGGATGTTCAAAACCATCGCGAAGAAGCTAAAACTCTTGAAAAAAGATTAGATGAATGGCTAGCTGGAATAAACAGCATAGAGAAGACCTTAAATGACCTGATGAAGCTGAAAACCATGGCACGAGAAATACAGGACACATGCATAAGCTTCAAGTAGCTGATTCAAGCAAGTGTAAGAAAGGGTATCAGTGATTGAAGATCAAATGAATGAAATGAAGTGAGAAGAGAAGTTTAGGAAAAAAAAAAAAAAAAAAGTAAAAAGAAATGAACAAAGCCTCCAAGAAATATGGGGCTATGTGAAAAGACCAAATCTACGTCTGATTGGTGTACCTGAAAGTGAGGAGGAGAATAGAACCAAGTTGGACAATACTCTTCAGAATATTATCCAGGAGAACTTCCCCAACATAGTAAGGCAGGCCAACATTCAAATTCAGGAAATACAGAGAACACCACAAAGATACGCCTCAATAAGAGCAACTCCAAGACACATAATTGTCAGATTCACCAAAGTTGAAATGAAGGAACAAATATTAAGGGTAGCCAGAGAGAAAGGTTGGGTTACCCACAAAGGGAAGCCCATCAGCCTAACAGCGGATCTCTTGGTAAAAACTCTCCAAGCCAGAAGAGAGTGGGGGCCAATATTCAACATTCTTAAAGAAAATAATTGTCAACCCAGAACTTCATATCCAGTCAAATTAAACTTCATAAGTGAAGAAGAAATAAAATCCTTTACAGACAAGCAAATGCTGAGAGATTTTTGTCACCACCAGGCCTGCATTAGAAGAGCTCCTGAAGGAAGCACTAAACATGGAAAGGAACATCCAGTACCAGCCACTGAAAAAACATGCCAAATTGTAAAGACCATTGATACTAGGAAGAAACTGCATCAACTAATGAGCAAAATGACCAGCTAACATCATAACAACAGGATCAAATTCACAAATAACAATATTAACCTTAAATATAAATGGGTTAAATGCTCCAAATAAAAGACACAAAGTGGCAAATTGGGTATAGACCCATCAGTGTGCTGTATTTAGGAGACCCATCTCATGTGCAGAGACACACATAGGCTCAAAATAAAGGGACGGAGAAAAGTCTACCAAGTGAATGGAAAACAAACAAACAAACAAAAAAAAGCAGGCATTGCAATCTTAGTCTCTGATAAAACAGACTTTAAAACAACTTACATAATGGTAAAGGGATCAATTCAACAGGAAGAGCTAACTATCCTAAATATATATGCACCCAGTACAGGAGCACCCAGATTCATAAAGCAAGTCCTTAGAGACCTACAAAAAGACTCAGATTACCACACAATAATAATGGGAGACTCTAACACCCCACTGTCAACATTAGACAGATCAATGAGACAGAAATTTAACAAGGATATCCAGGAATTGAACTCACCTCTTCACAAAATTGACCTATTAGATATCTACAGAACTCTCAACTCCAAATCAACAGAATATACATTCTTCTCAGCACCACATCACACTTATTCCAAAATTGATCACATACTTGGAACTATAGCACTCCTCAGCAAATGTAAAAGGACCGACATTATAACAAACTGTCTTTCAGACCACAGTGAAATCAAACTAGAACTCAGAATTAAGAAACTCACTCAAAACTGCTCAAGTACATGGAAACTGAAAAATCTGTTCCTGTATGACTACTGCGTACATAAAGAAATGAAGGCAGAAATAAAGATGTTCTTTGAAACCAATGAGAACAAAGACACAACATTCCAGAATCTCTGGGAGACATTTAAAGCAGTGTTTAGGAGGAAATTTATAGGACTAAATGCCCTCAAGAGAAAGCAGGAAAGATCTAAAATTGACACCCTAACATCACAATTAAAAGAACTAGAGAAGCAAGAGCAAACACATTCAAACGCTAGGAGAAGGCAAGAAATAACTAAGATCAGAGCAGAACTGAAGGAGATAGAGACACAAAAAAACCTTCAAAAAATCAATGAATCCAGGAGTTGTTTTTTTTTTTTTAAAGATGAACAAAATTGATAGACCACTAACAAGACTAATAAAGCAGAAAAGAGAGAAGAATCAAATAGATGCAATAAAAAAATGATAAAGGGGATATCACCACCAACCCCACAGAAACACAAACTATCATCAGAGAATACTATAAGCAACTCTACACAAATAAACTAGAAAATCCAAAAAAAAAAAAATGGATAAATTCCTGGAAGATATACCCTCCCAAGACTAAACCAGGAAAAGTTGAATTCCTGAATAGACCAATAACAGGCTCTGAAATTGAGGCAATAATTAACAGACTACCAGCCAAAAAAAAAAAAAAAAAAAAAATCCAGGGCCAGGTGGATTCACAGCCAAATTCTACCACAGGTATAAACAGGAGCTGGTACCATTCCTTCTGAAACTATTCCAATCAATAGAAAAAGAGGGAATCCTCCTTAACTCATTTTATGAGGCCAACATCATCCTGATACCAAAGCCTGGCAGAGACACAACAAAAAAAGAGAATTTTAGACCAATATCCCTGATGAACATCGATGCAAAAATCCTCAATAAAATACTGGCAAACCGAATCTAGCAGCACATCACAAAGCTTATCCACCACGATCAAGTTGGCGTCATCCCTGGGATGCAAGGCTGGTTCAACATATGCAAATCAATAAATATAATCCATCGTATAAACGGAACCAAAGACAAAAAACCACATGATTATCTCAATAGATGCAGAAAAGGCCTTCGACAAAATTCAACAGCGCTTCATGCTAAAAACTCTCAATAAAGTAGGTATTGATGGGATGCATCTCACAATAATAAGAGCTAATTATGAAAAATCCACAGCCAATATCCTACTGAATGATGAAAAAGTGGAAGCATTTCCTTTGAAAACTGGCACAAGACAGTGATGCTCTCTCTCACCATTCATATTCAACATAGTGTTGGAAGTTCTGGCCAGGGCAATCAGGCAGGAGAAAGAAATAAAGGATATTCAATTAGAAAAAGAGGAAGTAAAATTGTCCCTGGTTGCAGGTGACATAATTGTATATTTAGAAAACCCCATCATCTCAGTGCAAAATCTCCTTTAGCTGATAAAAAAATTCAGCAAAGTCTCAGGATACAAAATCAGTGTGCAAAAATCACAAGCATTCCTATACACCAATAACAGAGAGACAGTCAAATCATGAGTGACCTCTAATTCACAATTGCTTCAAAGAGAATAAAATGCCTAGGAATCCATCTTACAAGGTATGTGAAGGACCTCCTCAAGGTGAACTGCAAACCACTGCTCAACAACATAAAAGAGGACACAAACAAATGGAAGAACATTCCATGCTCATGGATAGGAAGAATCAATATCGTGAAAATAGCCATACTGTCCAAGGTAATTTATAGATTTAATGCCATCCCCATCAAGCTACCAATGACTTTCTTCACAGAATTGGAAAAAAAAACTGTTTTAGAGCTCACATAGAACCAAAAAGGTGCCCACATTGTCAAGACAATCCTAACCCAAAAGAACAAAGCTGGAGGCATCACGCTACCTGACTTCAAACTATGCTACAAGGCTACAGTAACCAAAACAGCATGGTACTGGTATCAAAACAGAGATATAGACCAATGGAACAGAATAGAGCCCTCAGAAATAATACCACACATCTACAACCATCTGGTCTTTCAAAACCTGACAAAAATAAGAAATGGGGAAATGATTCCATATTTAATAAATGGTGCTGGGAAAACTGGCTAGCCCTATGTAGAAAGCTGAAACTGGATCCCTTCCTTACACCTTGTACAAAAATTAATTTAAGATGGATTAGAGACTTAAATGTTAGACCTAACACCATAAAAACCCTAGAAAAAAAAAACCTAGGCAGTACCATTCAGGCCATAGGCATATGCAAGGACTTCATGACTAAAACACCAAAAGCAATAGCAACAAAAGCCAAAATTGACAAATAGGATGTAATGAAACTAAAGAGCTTCCGCACAGCAAAACAAACTACCACCAAAGTGAACACATCACCTACACCATGGGAGAAAATTTTTACAATCTATCTGTCTGACAAAGGGGTAATATCCAGAATCTATAAAGAACTTAAACAAATTTACAAGAAAAATTCAAACAACCCCATCAAAAGGTGGACAAAGGATATGAATAGATATTTCTCAAAAGAAGACATTTATGCAGCCAACAGACACATGAAAAAATGCTCATCGTCACTGGCCATCAGAGAAATGCAAATCAAAACTACAATGAAATACCATCTCACACCAGTTAGAATGGCGATCATTACAAAGTCAGGAAACAACAGGTACTGGAGAGGATGTGGAGAAATAGGAACACTTTTCACTGTTGGTGAGACTGTAAATTAGTTCAACCATTATTGAAGACAGTGTGGCAATTTCTCAAGGTTCTAGAACTAGAAATACCATTTAACCCAGCCATCCCATTACTGGGTATATACGCAAAGGATTGTAAATCATATACCCAAAGGATTATAAATCATGCTGCTATAAAGACACATGCACACGTATGTTTATCGTGTCACTATTCACAATAGCAAAGTCTTGGAACCAACTCAAATGTCCATCCATGATAGACTGGATTAAGAAAATGTGGCACATATACACCATGGAACACTATGCAGCCATAAAAAAGGGTGAGCTCATGTCCTTTGTAGGGACATTGCTGAAACTGGAAACCATCATTCTGAGCAAACTATCACAAGGACAGAAAACCAAATGCCACAAGTTCTCACTCATAGGTAGGAACTGAACAATGAGAACACCTGGACACATGATCAGGAACATCACACTCTGGGGCCTGTTGTGGAGTGGGGGGAGGGGGAAGGGATAGCATTAGGAGACATACCTAATGTAAATGATGAGTTAATGGGTACAGCACACCAACATGGCACATGTATACATATGTAACAAAACTTCAGATTGTGCACATGTATCCTAGAACTAAATGTATAATAATATTAGTAATAATAATAATAAACCTCAATATACTGAGTCTTCTGCCTTGACAGATGTTTCATACTCAAAATTACAGCTAATGTGGGGGAGGCACTATCTCAGGTTAGAATTTAAGTACTGTTTTACTTTAAAGACCCGCCATCAATTTAGGTCTTATATAGAGATGATGTCTTAGTCTGATTCTGCTGTTACAACAGAGTATCTAGTACTGGGTAATATGTAATAAACAGAAATGTATTGGCTTACAGTTCTGAAGGCTGGATACTTAAGGCCAAGGTGCCTGCATATTAGGTTTCTCTGCTTTCAAGACTGCACCTTACACACTATATCCTCTGGATGGGAGGATCTTCACATGGCAGGAAGTCAAAAGGGCCAACAGAGACAGCCCATTGCTCAAAACCTTTTTATTAAGTCATTAAACTCACCCATAGAGGTGACGCCTTAAGGCATAATCATCTCTTAAAGTTCCAAACTCTTTGTTCTGTTATGAATCTCAACATGAGTTGAGACTCTCATAACATGACTCTCATCAACATGGAGTCTAAACATGAGTTTTGGAGAAGACAAACATTAATACCAAAGCAGATGTTTATAAATAGTAGGACACGTAAACAAAGCTTATCTAGTCCTACATAGATAGAAATTTTTTTTAAATTTTTTTTTATTATACTTTAAGTTCTAGGGTACATGTGCATAACGTGCAGGTTTGTTACATATGTATACTTATGCCATGTTGGTGTGCTGCACCCATCATCCCGTCAGCACCCATCAATTCATCATTTATATCAGGTATAACTCCCAATGCAATCCCTCCCCCCTCCCTCCTCCCCATGATAGGTCCCGGTGTGTGATGTTTCCCTTCCCGAGTCCAAGTGATCTCATTATTCAGTTCCCACCTATGAGTGAGAACATGCGGTGTTTGGTTTTCTGTTCTTGTGATAGTTTGCTAAGAATGATGGTTTCCAGCTGCATCCATGTCCCTACAAAGGACACAAACTCATTCATTTTTATGGCTGCATAGTATTCCATGGTGTATATGTGCCATATTTTCTTAATCCAATCTGTCACAGATGGACATTTGGGTTGATTCCAAGTCTTTGCTATTGTGAATAGTGTCGCAATAAACATACGTGTGCATGTGTCTTTATAGCAGCATGATTTATAATCCTTTGGGTATATACCCAGTAGTGGGATGGCTGGGTCATATGGTACATCTAGTTCTAGATCCTTGAGGAATTGCCATACTGTTTTCCATAATGGTTGAACTAGTTTACAATCCCACCAACAGTGTAAAAGTGTTCCTATTTCTCCACATCCTCTCCGACAACTGTTGTTTCCTGACTTCTTAATGATTGCCATTCTAACCGGTGTCAGATGGTATCTCATGATTTGCATTTCTCTGATGGTGAGTGATGATGAGCATTTTTTCATGTGTCTGTTGGCTGTATGAATGTCTTCTTTTGAGAAATGTCTGTTCATATGCTTTGCCCACTTTTTGATGGGGTTGTTTGTTTTTTTCTTGTATATTTGTTTGAGTTCTTTGTAGATTCTGGATATTAGCCCTTTGTCAGTTGAGTAGACTGCAAAAATTATCTCCCATTCTGTAGGTTGCCTGTTCACTCTGATGGTAGTTTCTTTTGCTGTGCAGAAGCTCTTTAGTTTAATTAGATCCTATTTGTCAATTTTTGCTTTTGCTGCCGTTGCTTTTGGTGTTTTAGACATGAAGTCCTTGCCCATGCCTATGTCCTGAATGGTATTACCTAAGTTTTCTTCTAGGGTTTTTATGATATTAGGTCTAACATTTAAGTCTCTAATCCATCTTGAATTAATCTTCGTATAAGGAGTAAGGAAAGGATCCAGTTTCAGCTTTCTACTTATGGCTAGCCAATTTTCCCAGCACCATTGATTAAATAGGGAATCCTTTCCCCATTTCTTGTTTCTCTCAGGTTTGTCAAAGATCAGATGGCTGTAGATGTGTGGTATTATTTCTGAGGACTGTGTTCTGTTCCATTAGTCTATATCTCTGTTTTGGTACCAGTACCATGCTGTTTTGGTTACTGTAGCCTTATAGTATAGTTTGAAGTCAGGTAGCGTGACACCTCCAGCTTGTCCTTTTGACTTAGGATTGTCTTGACAATGCAGGCTCTTTTTTGGTGCCATATGAACTTTAAAGCAGTTTTTTCCATCTCTGTGAAGAAACTCATTGGTAGCTTGATGGGGATGGCATTGAATCTATAAATAACCTTGGACAGTATGGCCATTTTCACGATATTGATTCTTCCTATCCATGAGCATGGAATGTTCTTCCATTTGTTTGTGTCCTCTTTGATTTCACTGAGCAGTGGTTTGTAGTTCTCCTTGAAGAGGTCCTTTACATCCCTTGTAAGTTGGATTCCTAGGTATTTTATTCTCTTTGAAGCAATTGTGAATGGAAGTTCATTCCTGATTTGGCTCTCTGTTTGTTTGTTACTGGTGTATAAGAATGCTTGTGATTTTTGCACATTAATTGTGTATCCTGAGACTTTGCTGAAGTTGTTTATCAGCTTAAGGAGATTTTGGGCTGAGACAATGGGGTTTTCTAAATATACAATCATGTCATCTGCAAACAGGGACAATTTGATTTCTTCTTTTCCTAACTAGATACCCTTTATTTCTTTCTCTTGCCTGATTGCCCTAGCCAGAACTTACAACACTACATTGAATAGGAGTGGTGAGAGAGGGCATCCCTGTCTTGTGCCAGTTTTCAAAGGGAATTTTTCCAGTTTTTGCCCATTCAGTATGATATTAGCTGTGGGTTTGTCATAAATAGCTCTTAGTATTTTGAGGTACGTTCCATCAATACCGAATTTATTGAGCGTTTTTCGCATGAAGGGCTGTTAAATTTTGTCAAAAGCCTTTTCTGCATCTATTGAGATAATCATGTGGTTCTTGTCTTTGGTTCTGTTTATATGCTGGATTACGTTTATTGATTTGCAAATGTTGACCCGGCCTTGCATCCCAGGGATGAAGCCCACTTGATCATGGTGGATAAGCTTTTTGATGTGCTGCTGAATCCGGTTTGCCAGTATTTTATTGAGAATTTTTGCATCGATGTTCATCAGGGATATTGGTCTAAAATTCTCTTTTTTTGTTGTGTCTCTGCCAGGCTTTGGTATCAGGATGATGTTGGCCTCATCAAATGAGTTAGGGAGGATTCCCTCTTTTTCTATTGATTGGAATAGTTTCAGAAGGAATGGTACCAGCTCCTCCTTGTACCTCTGGTAGAATTCAGCTGTGAATCCATCTGGTCCTGGACTTTTTTTGGTGGGTAGGCTATTAATTGTTGCCTCAATTTCAGAGCCTGCTATTGGTCTATTCAGGGATTCAACTTCTTCCTGGTTTAGTCTTGGGAGAGTGTAAGTGTCCAGGTAATTATCCATTTCTTCTAGATTCTAGTTGATTTGCGTAGAGGTGTTTATAGTATTCTCTGATGGTAGTTTGTATTTCTGTGGGGTCGGTGGTGATGTCCCCTTTATCATTTTGTATTGCATGTATTTGATTCCTCTCTCTTTTCTTCTTTATTAGTCTTGCTAGCGGTCTGTCAATTTTGTTGATCTTTTCAAAAAACCAACTCCTGGCTTCATTGATTTTTTGGAGGGTTTTTTGTGTCTCTATCTCCTTCAGTTCTTCTCTGATCTTAGTTATTTCTTGCCTTCTGCTAGTTTTTGAATGTGTTTGCTCTTGCCTCTCTAGTTCTTTTAATTGTGATGTTAGAGTGTCAATTTTAGATCTTTCCTGCTTTCTCTTGTGGGCATTTAGTGCTATAAATTTCCCTCTACACATTGCTTTAAAGGTGTCCCAGAGATTCTGGTATGTTGTATCTTTGTTCTCATTGGTTTCAAAGAACATCTTTATTTCTGCCTTCATTTCGTTATGTACCCAGTAGTCATTCAGGAGCAGGTTGTTCAGTTTCCATGTAGTTGAGTGGTTTTGATTGAGTTTCTTAGTCCTGAGTTCTAGTTTGATTACACTGTGGTCTGAGAGACAGTTTGTTATAATTTCTGTTCTTTTACATTTGCTGAGGAGTGCTTTACTTCCAATTATGTGGTCAATTTTGGAATAAGTGCAATGTGGTGCTGAGAAGAATGTATATTCTGTTGATCTGGGGTGGAGAGTTCTATAGATGTCTATTAGGTCCGCTTGGTGCAGAGATGAGTTCAATTCCTGGATATCCTTGTTAACCTTCTGTCTCGTTGATCTGTCTAATGTTGACAGTGGAGTGTTGAAGTCTCCCATTATTATTGTATGGGAGTCTAAGTCTCTTTGTAAGTCTCTAAGGACTTGCTATAGATAGAAAATTTTAAGCTGACTGCCCAGAGAAGACAGCGTGACCCTTAGCCAAGGGCTCTGTAAGGTCAAAAGCAATTTTCAGAGAGGACTGATGCTGAAGACATAGCCACAACCAACTTCAGCAGCTGGAGGAATATTTATTCAGTGTGAAAAGGAGATCTGGGTTTAGCAACATACGATGTTTTAGAATGAAACTTAATATTCATAAACACCTGTTCACTTATGTCTAATCTGGAGAAAAACTGCTATAAGCTTGTATAAGCTATAAAGATGTATGCTGCAGGATGTGTGTGGGTGGGTAGGGGGTGTAGGGTAAATAGGGAAAACATCTGATTGATTTAAATAGAGTTGAACTCCTCAAAACTTTAAAATTAACAGCTAATTCTACTGAGAAATTAAGTTAGTTCTCAAAATATTTGAAAATAAATGTAAACATTTAAAGATTCAAGAAACTTACATATTTCTGATTGAAAGAGCAAAAGGGAATGCTTACCTAAAATATGTTTAAAAAAAAGATAATTACCCATTATTTTGAGCATAGGGTTTGAGTTACTTTGATGCAAGCACAATGGTAGATACTATACATATATACAGTTAATACATATATGTATGTTTATATATGTATATATTAAACTATTTGTCCTTAATACTTTTTTTAATCTGAAAAGAAAATCTTTTAAATATGTAAACTTGAAAAGTAAACCCCTGATGCATGAAAGAAATAGAAAGTAGCTACCTGTGTAAGGAAGAAGAACATACACTGATCCTAGAAAGTCAGTTGTCTCTTCATTCTTCAAACCATCTAATAAGGTATTGCTGTGTTTCCCCAGAGTTCCAAGGAGAATCCTATTGAATCCATCTAAAATATATGTTAAATTCATTAAGCTTTTTTATCTGTACCACTCCCAGAAGACCACCATTGACTCCCTTAACTTACCTTCTGAAAAGCCTTCCAAATGACATCTTTTATTTTTTCATTCTTAATACCCTAAATTCATTTTCTGTAACTCAGCCAAGGGGGTCTTTTAAAGACATAAATTAGGTATTTTAATTTTTTGCTTGATTTTGGTCAGTTTTTATCCTTGACTTCCAGAACAAGATTGAGCATACAGTAAATACTCAATAAATATTTGTGGAATAAAAAATATTCTGCTGAGTACCACTCTTTAAAAGTTTTATTATTATTATTACTGTTATTATTATTATTATACTGAGGCTAAAACATTATGTAATTTCTATAATTTTCAAGGTGGTACATGATCTGCCTATCTCTTCACCTTTGTCTTAAATCACTCCTAATCCTACTTAGTTTATTCATTCTAGCCATAAGACCTCAATTTTAGCAGTTTTCTCTTCAGTTATGCTTTTCTTTGCCCACTGTACCACCAAGATCTTTGAATGGGTACTCTGTTTTCCCATTGTGTTTTAAATTAAAGGCATCTCCTTACAAAAATTTTACAGTATCACCCAAATGAAGAAGACTTCCAGTTACTTCATACAAGTCTATTAATTTGTCATTATGATGCTTATAATGATTTTATTGTATGTATTTTTCTCATTGTTATAATTATGATGTGCCCTAAAAGACAATGCCCAAAAAGAAGTCAGATCACTAGCTTTATGTATATTGTATATCCAGTTTCATATATATCCACCTGAGTGCACCTGAACATGTGCACATACACATCATGTTATATCACAGCATTCTTACTTGGTCGCAAGTTACGACGAAGTCTGCTGCACTAATTATGGGAGATTTGTGAATGCCTTCCTTGTTATTTCAGCTTCTCAAAATGCAAATAGATAGAACAACATATTTGCCCAACTCATATGAATACAATGAAAACGAACTAAATTATGTTAATAGAAGCAATCACATCATGTAGGGAAAAAAAAAAAGAAGAAAACCACATAAAGATATTAACGACATCCTTGTTCTTAGGGCTTCCAATTAAGTAGGTATCACAATGGAAAAGCGGAATATTCTATTCTATTCCAATAAATCATATACTGCAAATCAAATCTCCATTTTGCTTGTATAATTGTTTGCATAAATGAAAAGGGAGGAGGAGACAAAACACTTGCACAGTCAAGATCGTTTTTAGTCTTATCATTTTATTTTATTTTTTTATTTTTATTTTATTTTATTTTATTTTTAATTATACTTTAAGTTCTAGGGTACATGTGCATAACGTGCAGGTTTGTTACATATGTATACTTATGCCATGTTGGTGTGCTGCACCCATCAACTCATCAGCACTCTCATTTTATTTTCTAAATGAGCAAATCTCAAAGAAGAGACTGAGTGGTCATGGGTCTCATGGGTAAAAGAAGATGAGTGTGTTTTTTTGCTTTTTTTTTTTTTTTTCTGGTAAATTTGTTGAAGTTCCTTGTAGATTCTGGATATAAGACCTTTGTCAGATGGATAGATTGCAAAAATTTTCTACCATTCCATAGGTTTTCTGTGTACTCTGATGATAGTTTATTTTCCTCTATTAAAAAGTGGGCAAAGGACATGAACAGACACTTCTCAAAAGAAGACATTTATGTGGCCAAGAAACATATGAAGAAACAACTCAAAATCACTGATCAAGAAGTGGAAATCAAAACCACAATGAGATACCACCTCACACCAGTAAATGGCGATTAAGAAAAAGTCAAGAAACAACAGATTTTGGCTAGCCTGTGGAGTAATAGGAACACTTTTACACTTTTGGTGGAATGCAAATTAGTTCCACCACTGTGGAAGACAGTGTGGTGATTCCTCAAAGAACTAGAACCAGAAATACCATTTGACCCAGCAATCCCATTACTGGGTATATAACCAAAGGCATATAAATTTTTCTATTATAAAGATACATGTACCTGTATGTTCAATGCAGCTCTATTCACAATATTCACAATAGCAAAGTCATGAAATTAACCCGAATGCCCATCAATGATAGACTGGATAAAGGAATACTATGCAGCCACAAAAAAGAATGAGATCATGTCCTTTGCAAGGACATGGATGGAGGTGGAAACTGTAATCTTCAGAGGTGCATAACGCACACTGGGATCTGTCGGTGGGGCTGGGGGAGGGAGACCATCAGGATAAATAATTAATTCATGTGAGGTTTAATATCTAGGTGATGGGTTGATAGGTGCAGCAACCACCATGGTACACTTTTACCTATGTAACAAACCTACGTGTCCTGCACATGTATCGCAGAACTTAAAATTAAACTAATTTTTTTTAAAGCTATGTTGAGAAGAGGACACAGGTGTTTGCATTCCTATTCCTTGGTGTTCCATTCACTACTCTCTTCCCTATATCTCACCTTAGTAGAATGAGTAAACAATGTGCTTTCTTAGTTCAAAGAAATAAAAAATCATGCATTTTATGATCCTGGGAATTTTCTTATTCTAGTGCACTAAGCATGAAGAAAAATAACAAGGTGGTGTCTGAAGATCAAATGTTAGCTACAAAGATTTTCAATTAAAAAATGCAATCTTAAAACTATTTAGAAAATCACTATTCATTTCCATAGCCACTTTCTGTGTGAGATAATATTCTTAAGATGTAAATTATTCACTCTCAGCTCTTACCTATGAAGCAGGTCACATCCTTGCTGGCTCAGGCAATGCTAGGTTAGAAATATATATATATATATATAGGATTTCAACAATTCTAAATACAAGGTAGAAATTCAACAACAATGAGCTTTATTATTTCATCAAAATACATTTCATCTTATTTAAAGAGATTGCCTGTGTGTTTGACCTCAATACAACTCTAAATATATTTTTGTCCTGTTCTATCTAAAAAAACTTCCTTACCTTTCACTTCAATACATCGTATTAAATCAATATCCTTCAGAACATTTTTGCTGTTATTGCCTAGACTAATTTTTCTATAGCATAAAATTCACCATAGAAACTCTGGCGTAGCAGAAAAAGCCTTGGGACCAAGCAAGAAAAATATGATTTGATTTTTGCTTCTTAATTTTCTAGTTGTAAAATTACCCCAAATAATTTAATTACTTTTTAAAATGTATTTTGAAATGATTTCAATATTACAGAAACTTGCAATTATAGCTCAAAGAACTATTCCTGGTTTCCCAAATTCCTCAATTTTTAACACACAAAAATGTTTATAATTATATGAATATAATTATATATAATCATATATCACAAATGTATATAATACATACATATGTGTGTGCATATCTACACATGTTTATATGTTCACATTTCTTTCTGGACCATTTGAGAATACAGTGCATATAGTAGTATATCTCTTTAGGCCATAATATTTCACTGGCTATTTCTTAGGAACATGGTTATTGTCTGTCAGGGTTTTCCATAGAAACAAAACCAAGGAAACTATGTAAGCATATAATTTGCTGCAAGGAATTGGCTGATGCAGTTATGGAAGCTAGTCCCACAGTGTTCCATCGGTAAGCTCAAGACCCAGGAAAGCCAGTGGTGTGCTTCTGAGAACAAGAGGACTGTTGGCATAAGCCTCATGCCACGACAGGAGAAGACTAATGTCCCAGCTCAAGTGATCAGGTAGAGAAAACAAATTCCCCCTTCCTCTGCCTTTTCGTTCTATTCAGGCTCTCAAAGAATTGGACACTGCCCACCCACATTTGGGAGAAAAATCTGCTTTACTCAGTTCACAGCTTCAAATGCTAACTCACCCAGCAACAATCTCACAGACACACTCAGAAATAATCTTCAACCTGGGTATGCAGTGTCCTGTCAAAATGACATATAAATTAATCATCATAAGTTCATGCTTTGTCTTGTCAATTTGTCACTCATACACATCTCCTTAAATCACAATGACTTTATAAATAAAGAAAATATTTAAGTCACAGTTCTGCCTAACAGAATACATCTATCCTGCATACAACCAAAAATGTATTAACCTAGAAGAGGAGGTAAAGTTTTTGGGTGGTGTTTAATTTTCTCCTTGATACACCATAATTTAAATAATATGAGGTACGATAATAAGTAAATACACTGATATGTCAGTACATCTTATGTGATAAGATAATAAAAAAAATAGACATACAAATGTATTCATAACAAAATAAGTAGAAAATAATAATTACAGTTGTTATTTCTGAAACTGGTCACATAGTAGCTGCTATTATTAATAACTACCTTCTTCCACTCTCCATTCTGTGTTCTTTTTCTCTTTGGTAAGCACCTCAGCTGAAACTGGTTGTGGTTGACAGGGTTATGCAAACCTCCATTCCTAATGGGCTTGGCCACTTATGTCCTGAGTGGCTGACCTGTATTGAGTTGTTGTTTCTGTTTACCTAAATCACAGGGCAGGGTAATACTAAGAGATGCCCTAAGGGATCTCTTACATTTCAATTGTACGTTTTCTTACCTCTATTGTGGAGTAGCAGTCATAGCTGTCCAATTTTTCCTTTAATAGTCAGGGACAATCACCCCAGTCAGCACAGCAACTCCCTTCTTTGCTTGTTGATTCAGAGCAGACAGTCTTACCTTCCAGGTCAAATGAGTTATTATTGTGTCTCCTGGGGGAAATGTTTTTCCCTCTAGAGCAAAAGAGCATAAGATTCAGGGAAAATATCCAACTTTATGTGGATTTCACTTTTACCCCACACCCTTAGTATCCATTCCCACCTATGTTCTCTGGATTTCTGTCTATATAAACCGATAAATTCAAATAGTTCTTTAGAATGTAGCACCTTTCCTAATGGGTCTCCTTTTGTAGCTTATCTTTAGGGTCCTGCAGAAACTTAATTCTACCTAAAAGTCTGGAAGCGAAGAGGGGTGATAGCGATGATTCCTGAGTAGAATCAGTATTGTCTTGCATGGCAACTGCTTCAGCAGTGGTCTTTAGTTTTCTCAGACAATGCAGAGTTAATAACCTCAGATGGAGCAGAGGCCAGTACCACTGCTGGAGACTGCTACCACTGCAGGGTGGCAGTCACTTTCATTGGCAAATGTTACATCAGAATTTAGAGTCTCAATGTCCCCAGACACATTATGGTCTTTCCACATGTCCTCATCGGAACTTACATATATATAAAACCATATATATAATCAGTTAGGTCCCTGGCTTCATTATCAATATGTTGACTCATTTGTTCTACCTTACAATACACAGCTAGTGTCAAAATAGACAGGCCCATATTACCACAACAAACACACCTAGTTCAAAATTTGTTTGTGCCTTTTCCAAACTGAAGATCTTAGTCAAAGTGTTGTTCAAATGAATTTTTAATGTTATTTTTATTATTATTATTAATTAAAGTTCCTATTTTATTATTTTTATTGTTATCTAATGTTCTTTTACTCTTCCGGAATCTTATTTAGGGAAGTAATCACATTCTATTTAGTTGTCACAGCTCCTTAAGCTTTGCCTACTAGCTGTGAAAGTTTTTCAGACTTTTCTTTTTTTTAAGATCTTGAGAGTTTTGAGAATACCTGTCAGGTATTTTGTAGAATGTCCATCAATTGAAATTTGTCTGATAGCTTTTTCATGATTAGACTAGGGTTATGTGTTTTGGAAGAAGAACACAGATGATAGTGACATTTTTAACACATCACATTAATGATACATACCATTGTTACAGTAGGTAGCTAGTCAAACAGGAGCAGGGCAGGAGAGCCCCTCCCTCCAACCAGGAATGTCAGATGACCATCAGGTGATGGTCAGGCAGTCCTTAAGGTGTCTCTCTAAAATAGTCATTGGTAACAGCTCGTGGGCACCAGGGAAAGGCAGTCTCCTGATAGACAGAAATATCTGAAATTGGTGATCAACAGCTTCTCCATAAGATCTCAGGCATTGGGTGAGTGGGCTCAATGTGCACTAAGACGCAAAAAGGTCTTAACCATGGAGTTTAATTGGTATATGATCCTCCTCTAGGAACACTCTCCCAGTAAGGGAAGACTGCCTCAAGTGAGCATGCTTACAACTCTAGTAAACACACACGCAGGCACAGCCTACCAAGTGCTGGCAGGCCGCTATGTATAGGGATAGCCCATCCCAAGAGAAGAATCAAGGGAAAAGAAGCACAATCTCGCTCGAAGCATGCCAATGATAAAACCTCAAGTCAAGGTCAAACAGTGCATTTGAATATCTCAGGTCGCCTCTGTAGCCCTCTTCCAAGTACACTCAAGTACACTTGCACACTTTACTTCCTTTTGGTGCTGCTCTAATATCTTTTTTTTATCTTTTTTTTTTTTTTTTTTTTTTTTTTTTTTTTTTTTTTTTGAGAAAGAGTTTCACTCTTGCTGCCAAAGCTGGAATGCAATGGCATGATCTTGGCTCACTGCAACCTCCGCTTCCCAGGTTCATGCAACTCTCCTTCCTCAGTCTCCCGAGTAGCTAGGATTACAGGCGTGTGCCATCACGCCCAGCTAATTTTGTATTTTTAGTAGTGACAGTGTTGGTCAGGCTGGTCTGGAACTCCCTACTTCCAGTGATTCGCCTGCCTCGGCCTCCCAAAGTGATGGAATTACAGGCATGAGCCACTGTGCCCGGCACCTAATACTTTTTAGTAAACTTTCACTCCTACTCTAAAAGTTGCCTCAGTCTCTCCTTCTGCCCTTATACCTCTCAGTTGAATTCTTTCTTCTGAGGAGGCAAAAGTTGAGGTTGCTGCAGACTCCTACAGATTTACCACCAGTAACACTATCAACATGATTTATCTTTTATTATGTTAAACTTGGGCACTGGCTGAGATATTTCTCAGATTTCTCCACAAAGTTACCCACCCCCTTCTATGCTATATTCATTGAAAAAAAAAATCACTATGTACAACCCATTCTTAAGAAGGGAAAAGTTGTGCTCCTTTTCCTTGAGAGTAGAGTATCTATATAAATAATTTGAGATTCTTCTGCACATGTCACGCTTTTTTAGCCCTAGTTATGTATTTATTCAATTAGTTATTTATATCAGCATTGACTAATAAATATTTAGTGTATCTTTTGGCTTATAATCCAATACTACTTTAATTTCTTGCTCCAATTGTTCCAGGAGTGGATATTGGAAGCTCTTTCAGTTGATTCTTGTGTCCCTCATACATACCCACATCATTGTAAAATGTAAAAATTGTTGTTGTTGTTGTGTTTGTTTAACTCTCTCTCTCTCTTACTTTCTGATACTACAGCATGCTCCAGACTCTTCTCATGTATTTCCTAACCCAGTCCTACAAGAAGCCATTTTTCTAAAAATCTTTGGTTTATTTTATTGAAAAATTATGTTATTAGAAACCAAAATTTATGCCAGTTATGACCACTGATACAGGGATATGATTGTTTCTGAGATCTTTCATATGTGTATTTGCAGGTGTGAGTGTGACATAAGTTGTCTAGAGGGGTCAAACTGATAAATGAAGAGTCTTATGTTTGGGAAGGCTTATGAAGTTTACTCGCAAAGAAAAAGTTATCATGGGTCAATGGAAGTTTAGGAAAGTAGGGGGTATATCTGCTCTATTGAGATGAGGAAAAAGTGACAGTGATCATATAGATTATAATTGAGGATTAGTGGTCAATGTTTAGTAATTTCAACCATTTTTATTTATATATACATATATATACTTCTATATATAATGATCTATACTAAGGTGAAAAATTGACCCTCAAATATGTCTAAGTTCTGGGAGTTACCCCAGAGCCTATGAATATTACATTATATGGAAAAAAGGAACTTTCCAAATGTGATTAAACATCTTTAAATGAGGAGACTGTCCTTAATTATATAGCTGGGCTCTGCGTAATCACAACACTATTTATAAGGGGGTTGCAGGAAGAGTAACAGTCAGAGGAGAAACTGATGTGGTGGTAATGGAAGTAAAGACTGCAGTGATGCACTTTGAAGTTGAAGAAAGAGGCCACTAGATAGGGAACACAGGCAGCCATAAGAAGGTGATGAAAGCCAGGAAACCAAGTATGCCCTCGGAGTCTCCAGAAATAACCAGCCCTACCAACACCTTGAATTTAGCCTAGTGATTTTGGACTTCTGACCCCTGAGTTATAAGAAAATAGGTAAAAATAGTATTAAGCCACAGTGAGATTGCTTTGTCACATTCTGTACTCTATCCTGGGATTCCTTGACCTCCTAAATTATTACTTTTAAAATTTTCATTCCAAAAGACTTACTATTTGTGCTCTAAAGTTCTATGGGTTTGGAGAAATGCATAATGTCATGTATTCAAAATTAAAGCACCACATTCTGCAGTTTTACCACTGTAAGAAATCCTGTGTATTTCATAGTTAACCTTACCCTTACCCCTAACTTCAGGAAATCTCTGATTATTTTACTGTTGTTAGAGTTTTACCTTTCCAGAATGTCATATAATTTGAATCATACAATATGTAGTATTTTCTAAAATAATTCTTTCACTTAGTAATGTGCATTTAAGATTCATCCATATCTTTTTATGTACAGTAGTTCTCATTATTGCCAAACAGAATTTTGTTGAATAATGTACCAATATGTTTATCCATTCACTTGTTGAAAGATATCATGGTTGTTTCTAGTTATTCTGACAATTAGGAATAAAGTTTCTATAAATATGCACTTTTAAGTTTTTGTGTGATATGTTATCTAGAGAGGTCAACTGACAAACGAAGATTCTTATGTTTGGAGAGGCTTATAAAGTTTATGCACAAAGAAAAAGGTATCATGGGTCAATGAGAGGCTGGGAAAGTAGGGGGTATATTTTTGTGATGGTTAATACTGAGTGTCAACTTGATTGGATTGAAGGATGCAAAATATTGATCCTGGATGTGTCTGTGAGGGTGTTGCCAAAGGAGATTAACATTGGAGTCAGTGAGCTGAGAAAAGCAGGCTCACCCTTAATCTGGGTGGGCACCATCTAATCAGCTGCCAGCACGTCTAGAATAGAAAGCAGGCAGAAAAATATGAAAAGACGAGACTGGCCTAGCTTGCCAGCTTATATCTTTCTCTTGTGCTGGATACTTTCTGCCCTTGAACCTGAGACTCCAAGACTTTCAGTTTTGGAACCCAGACTGGTTCTCCTTGCTTCTCAGCTTGCAGACAGCCTACTGTGGGACCTGTAATCATGTGAGTTAATACTTAAAAACACACACACACATATGCACACACATGTGTATAATATATATATATGTATAATATATATCCTATTTATATATAACTAATACATATATAACCTATATAACTAATATTATATGTGTGTGTGTGTGTGTGTGTATATATACATCCTATTAGTTCTGTCCCTCTAAAGAATCCTGACTAATACAGATTTTGGTACCAGGAGTGGTTCTAGAGGAACAGAGTATTAAGGATGGAATTCTTTCATTGGTTTTGGGGTTTCTGGAGTTGGCTGCTTAATATAATAAGACCCAAAAATGTTAAGGACTCTACTTCTAATAGCATAAAGAACACTCATAGTCCTTGGTGTGAACTATTTAGAGAGTTATGCAAAATAAATGCAAGAAGTTTAGTGACCCTATACATAATACCTTCAAACATATGTGGAGAACCAAGGAGCATAATGAAGCTAGTTGGTTGCTCCTAAGTGAACAAAGTTGTGAAAGAAAATGATGAACTCAGAGATTCTAACTCCTGCTTCAGAAGCAAATACCGATCCTGAAGTCAGCTAAGATTGCCCTGAGTGGGTATCTTATTTCTTATAGAGAAAGAGCTGAAATTGTGGAAAAACAGACACAAGCTTTTATCATGTGAGTGGTTGACATGCAACAAAAAGTGCATGCACAGCCTGGTCAGGTGTCTACTGTTAAAATGAGGGCATTGATTAGAAAAAAGTGGGACCCTGCAACTTGGAATGGGGACATGTGGGAGGACCCTGATGAAGCTGGGGACACTGAGTTTGTAAACTCTGGTGAACTTTTCTTTCCAGAAAAAAACAACTTCCCCAACCCCAGTAGTGCCAATATCTCCCACCCAGCCTGTGTTGCCCTCAACCTTTTCACCTCTGTCTGAGAAGATGAACCCTGCTCTGCCTGAGGCAAAAGTGATGGCCTCCCCTGAGGCAGTTGCCAAGCAAAATAATGTTGACTCTCTTCAGGAGCCACCACTAACATTCCTGTTTTTTTCTAGACCTATAACTAGACTAAAGTCCTGGTGGGCCCCTAGAGGTGAGGTTGAGAGTGTGACCCATGAGGAGGTGTGCTACATTCAAAAAAACTGCTTGAGTTTTCTAATTTATATAAGCAGAAATCTGGAGAACAGGCATGGGAATGGATATTAAGGATGTGGAATAATGGTGGAAGAAACACAGAGTTGGATCAGACTGAATTGATTGATTTGGTCCCCTAAGTAGGGACCCTTTATTTAATGTTGAGCTCAGGGAGTTTAAAAAGGTTCTAATAGTTTATTTGCTTGGTTAGCTAAAATATGGATTAAAAGATGGCCCACTGTGAGTGGGCTATAAATGCCTGATCTCCCTTGGTTTAATGTAGAAGAAGGGATCCAAAGGCTTAGAGAGATTAGGATGGTGGAGTGGATTAGTTACTTTGGACCTGCTCATCCCACTGGGAGGGTCCAGAGGATATACCCTTGATCAATGCCTTGCAAAATAGATTTGTGAGGGCAGCACCTCATCATTGAAGACCCCTGTAATTGTTCTTCTCTGTATGTCAGATCTAACAGTGGAAACTGCAATCACTCAACTACATAATTTAAATACAATGGGAATGATTGGATCCTGAGGTGGCAGGAGCCAAATGGCAGCACTCAACTGTCAAAGACAAGGTGGATGTAGCTATTGTAATGGACAGCAGAGGCAAAGCAGTAATCTGACTCATGTAGAGCTATGGCATTAGATAAATTAATCATGGTGTTCCTAGAAGTGAAATGGACAGGAAACTTACTGCATTCCTACTTAATATATAAACAGAAAACTTTAAGATCAATTGGACAAAAGACTAATTTGCATCATAAAAGTAGAGAGTCATGGCCACTTGATCAATTTCCAAACTTGAGCCACTTTACAGACTCAACCCACTGAATGAAGGGGCGGCCAGGTTCCCTTGAGGAAGGACCCCACTACATTACCAAAAATTTATGCTGTTAATCTTTCTTTCATTCTTCCCCAAGGAGGCCTATGGTCTTTTGTCAAGGTAACTATGCAGTGGGGAAAGGGAAATTAACAGACATTTAGGGGACTACTGGACATTGGCTCTGGACTGACATGGATTCCAGAGACCCAAAACATCACCGTGATCCTACAATTAAAGTAGCGGCTTATGGAGGTCAGGTAATTAATGGAATTTTAGCTCTGCTCTGACTTAAAGTGGGTCCCTAGCCTCATTCTGTGGTCATTTCCCCAGTGCCAGAATGCATAATTGGCATAGACATACTCAGCAGCTGGCAGAATCACAACATTGGCCTCTTGACTAGTAGGGTGAGAGCTATTATGGTAGGAAAGGTCAAATGGGAGCCATGAGAGCTGCCTGTATCTAGAAAAATAGTAAATAAAGAACACTATCACATCCCTGGAGGGATTGCAGAGATTAGTGCCACCATTAAGGACTTGAAAAACGAGGGGTGGTGATTCCCACCGTATTCCCATTTTAGTCTCCCATTTGGCCTGTGCAGAAGACAGATGGATCTTGGAGAATGACAGTGGATTATTATAAGCATAATCTAGTAGTGACTCCAATTGCAGCTGCTGTACCAGATGTGATTTCATTGCTTGAGCAAATTAGCACATCTCCTGGTACCTAATATCTAGCCATTGACTTAGCAAATATCTTTTTTCCCATTCCTCTTCACAAGGCCCACTGAGGCAATTTGCCTTCAGCTGGCAAGGTCAGCAATCGACCTTTTATGTCCTACCTCAGGGGTACATCAACTCTCCAGCTTTGTGTCATAATCTTATTTGGAGAGACCTTAATCACGTTTTGCTTTCTCAAGATATCACACTTGTCCATTACACTGATGACATTATGCTGATTGGATCCAATGAGCAAGATGTAGCAAACATACTTGACTTATTGGGGACATATTTGCATGCCAGAGGATGGGAAATAAATCCAACTAAAATTCCAGGACCTTCTACCTCAGCAGAATTTCAAAGGAGCCAATGGTGTGGGGCCTCTCGAGATATTCCTTCTAAGGTGAAGGATAAGTTGCTGCATTTGACCCCTCCTACAACCAAGAAAGAAGCACAACACCTAACAAACCTATTTGGATTTTTAAGGCAACACATTCTTCATCTAGGTGTGTTGCTCCAGCCCATTTATTGAGTTACCCAAAAGGCTGCCAGTTTTGTGTGGGGTCCAGAGCAGGAGAAGTCTCTGCAACAGGTCCAGGCTGCTGTGAAAGTTGCTCTGCTACTTTGGCCATATGACCCAGCAGATCCAATGGTGCTTGAGGTGTCAGTGGCAGATAGGGATAGCCTTTGGCAAGCACCCATAGGTGAATCACAGCGGAGGCCTCTAGAATTTTGGAGCAAGGCCCTGCTGTCTTCCACAGATAGCTACTCTTTGGAGAAACAGCTCTTGGCCTGTCACTGGGCTTTAGTAGAAAGTAAATGTTTGACTATGGGTCATCAAGTCACCATGCGACCTGAACTGCCTGTCATAAACTAGGTGTTTTCTGACCTACCTAGCCATGAAGTGGGTCATGCACAGCAGCATTCCATCATTAAAGGGAAGTGGTATATATGTGATTGAGCTCAAGCAGGTCCTAAAGGCACAAGTAAGTTACAAGGGAAGTGGCTCAAATGCCCATGGTCTCCACTTCTGCCGCCCTCCCTTCTCTCTCCAAGCTCATGGGGAGTTCCCTATAACCAGTTGACAAAGGAAGAGAAGACTAGAACCTGGTTTATAGATGGTTCTGCATGAGATGCAGGCACCACCCAAGAGTAAACAGCTGTAGCACTATAGACCCTTTCCAGGACATCCTTGAAGGACAGTAGGTGAAGGAAAATCTTCCCAGTTGACAGAACTTTGAGCAGTGCACCCGGTTGTGCACTTTGCATGGAAGGAGAAATGAACAGATGTTCAATTATATACTGATTCATGGACTATAGCCAATGGTTTGGCTGGATGGTCAAGGACTTGGAAGAAGCATGATTGGAAAGATGGTGACACAGTAATTTGGGGAAGAGGTATGTGGATGGACCTCTTTGAGTGGTCAAAAACTGTGAAGATATTTGTATCCCATGTGACTGCTCACCAACAGGTGTCCTCAGCGTAGGAGGATTTTAATAATCATGTGGATAGGATGACCCCTTCTTTGGCTGGACATCACACAACCTCTTTCCTCAGCCACCCCTGACACCACCCAAGGGCTCATGAACATAGTGGCATGGTGGCAGGAATGGGGTTATGCATGGGCTCAGCAACATGGACTTCTACTCACCAAGGCTGACCTGGCTACGGCCACTGTTGAGTGCCCAATTTACCAGCAGCAGAGAGCAACACAGCCATTTATATGGCACCATTTCTCAGGGTGATCAGCCAGCTACCTGGTGGCAGGTTGATTATATTGGACCTCTTCAATCATGAAAAGGGCAGAGATTTGTCTTCACTGGAATAGACACTTACTCCAGATATGGTTTGCCTATCCTGAATGCAATGCTTCTGCTAAGACTACCATTTGCGGACTTACAGAATGCCTTATCCATAGTCATGGCATTTCACACAACATTGTCTCTCACCAAGGCACTACTTTAAGGCTAAAGAAGTGTGGCAGTGGGCTCATGCTCATGGAATTCACTGGTCTTGCCATGTTTCCCATCATCCTGAAGCAGCTGGGTTGACAGAATGGTGGAATGGCCCTTTGAAGTCACAATTGCAATGCCAACTAGGTGACAACTACTTTGCAGGAAGGGGTAAAGTTCTCCAGAAGGCCATGTATGCTCTGAATTAGCATCCAATAAATCGTACTGTTTTTCCCATAGCCGGGATTCACCGGTCCAGGAATCAAAGGGTGGAAGTGGCATCACACGCCATCACCCCTAGTGATCAACAAGCAAAATTTTTGCTTCCTGTTTCCATTACGTTCTGTTGGCCTAGAGATCTTAGTTCCAGAGGGAGGATCACTGCCACCGGGAGACACCACAACAATTCCATTAATCTGGAAGTTAAGATTGCCACCTAGACATTTTGGGCTCCGCTTACATTTAAGCCAACAAGCTAAGAAGGGAGTTACAGTGTTGGATGGAGTAATTGATCCAGACTATCAAGATGAAATCAGTCTACTGCTCCACAACACAGTTAAGGAAGAGTATGCATGGAATACCAAGAGATCCATTAGGAGGTCTCCTAGTATTTCCATTCCCTGTGATTAAAGTAATGAGAAACTACAACAGTCCAATCCAGGCAGGACTACAAATTTCAGACCCCTCAAGAATGAAAATTTGGGCCATTCCACCAGGAAAAAATAAAATAAAAATAAAAAATAAACACAACCTGCTCAGGTGCTTGCTAAAGGCAAAGGGAATACAGAATGCGTAGTGGAAGAAAGTAATCATCAATACCAGCTATGACCATGTGACCAGCTGCAGAAATGAGGACTGTAATTGTCATGAGTATTTCCTTCTTTTCATGTTTGTGCATGTATACACTTGTACTAATATCTCCATTTTATTTCCTTTTTCCTTTATAACATGAAATAAGATGTATTGACTTCATGCCAGCATTTGGGTATTGTTAACTTTGTGTTACAGTATTTGGGTTGGGGATTGGTGTATTTCCAGTTGTACAAAGGATAGTTGTGTTAAGTTAGGTGTAATTATGACCTTATTACCGTCTTCATTTGAAGATTATATGTGATCTTGGGAGATATGTATGAATTCCCATTGACAAGGGGTGTACTTGTGATGGTTAATTCTGAGTGTCAACTTGATTGGATTGAAGGATGCAAAGTATTGATCCTGGATTACCTGTGAGGGTCTTGCCAAAGGAGATTAACATTGGAGTCAGTGAGCTGAGAATAGCAGACCCACCCTTAATCTGGGTGGGCACCATCTAATCAGCTGTCAGTGTGGTTAGAATATAAAGCAAGCAGAAAAATGTGAAAAGACTAGACTAGTCTAGCCCCACAGCCTACATGTTTCTCCCACACTGGTTGCTTCCTGCCCTCTAACATCAGACTCCAGTTTCTTCAGTTCGGGGACTTGGACTGGCTCTCCTTGCTCTTCAGCTTTCAGATGGCCTATTGTGAGACCTTGTAAATATATATATGCACACATACATATGAACATGTATGTATGTATGTATATATGTGTATATAGATATGTGTGTGTGTGTGTGTATATATAATATATTTCCTATTAGTTCTGTCCCCCTAGAGAAACCTAACTAATGCAATCTTTGCTACTGAGATGAGGGAAAAATCAAAGTGATGTTGTAGATTTTCATTGAGAATTAGTGGTCAGTGTTAGTCAACTTTAAAATTTTACCCTCAGTGTTTTTTCCTAGGAGACGCCAATCAGTTTTATTTGTTTAATTGAGTTTGGTGGGGGAAAGTTTAGGTTGGTATTCTTTCAAAATTAAGATTCAAGCATGTTTACCACATCTCTACACTTACAGCATAAGTTCTGTTATGAAAGTAAAGATGGCATGCTTCTCTGAATCATTCACGATTGGTCTGATAAGCACAGAAGGCACTGAGAAAGGTAGCTGACATAGTTCCTTAACCATTCCAATCATAGACATTGAAGATAAGTCATCAGTACTATGTATTCATACACAACGGAAGTTCTTTATTTCCCACCGGTAATACAGGTTTATAGAGATATGGGGAAAACACCCTAAATGGTTACTTAAGCCCACCAATATCTTGTCTGACAGTCCAAGGTCCACTTGATATGCTGAGGAAGAAAAATCTATCACAGCAAGATGTATTGCAAAACATTAAGCTCATTTTTTTTTCTATTTAAAAATCAATTTTAAAAACTTGCATTGCAGGAAATGTGATAAATACATTTGTGTAATATACACTATTCATATTAAAATGGCATGGGTTATCCAAAATCTATAGCTATGTTGATAAATAGCTGAGTTTGTTGTAGACGTGAAATATTATCTGCTAAAGGCAAGGACTGTAATTAGTTTGCTAATGCTACTTTAGATTTTCTGTGATCATTTTTGTCCTCTGTGTTTCCCCAGTAAAGAAAGTCTTGTCTTTTTGTAGCTCATATAGGAAAAAAATGTTACTTTCATCTTCCCTGAAGCAAATAGAGTACAATAACAGCAGAAAGGAAGAAAAAAAAAAAAAAAAAAAAAAAAAAACAGTACACATTGGCCTCCCATTGAAAGGCAACGAAAAATACTTTTTCCCACAGATAACTTTAAACCCCTTCTACTGGATGAACTCTTCCAAAAACTTTCAACTGCATTGGGATGTATGTTTGTTTAATTATATGTGGTACCAGAAAATATATCCTGGTACAGTCCCTTGATATAACTACTTATGCTGTGTATGTGTCACTTCTGTAGTCTAAAAGAAGAACCAGAATTTGCTTTTATTTCTTGTAATACTTTAGTTATATCAATTATCCTTATTGAATGCTTTGTTTAGTGCTTCCAGCTGTACCAGGAATATTTGTTTGTTTATTTGTTTTTGGTATTTCAAGCAAATATATGATAATATAAATAATATAGATTCATCATTACTATTATCTGCCAAATGGAAAGATTGTGTTTTTTAAGCCAATTGTTCTTTCTGTTCCATGTTATAAATATACTATCTCTAACTATCCAAGACTGATGAGGACTTGTTCTACTCAATATACTGAAACTTGATTGCCCTTACACACACACACACACACACACACACACGCAATGTGCATGCATACAGAATTATAATCCTTGGACCAGAAATTTTACATGCAATATTTTCTTCAGCATTTAAAAATTATAGCAAACATATAAAGTAAGTTCTCTTGTCATCTCAAAGTACAGAAAAAAAAAACCCTAAACTTAAAAATACAAATAATAACTCAATCAAGTTTACACCAAGTGGCTGAGTTCAAGTTTATGTTTGGATCTGTCAGAAATCTATGATAAATGCATTAGAAAAAAAAAAAAAAAAAGAGTGTGTGTGTTGTTTGGATAAAACACTTGATTGTATCCCTAAGGAGCATTTTGTCATTAGATTTCATACTGACTCCTAACTAGAAGGGACTAATGTTCCAGCCAATGTTCTCACACACACCAAAATGACTGAGGAGGAGATGCCAATACAGGAAATCAATAAAAGTTTTTAAGGTTTTTTTTTTTTTTTTTAAACTCATAATTTCCTTTTTAAAAGGCAGTTAATAACTAATACATTACTTTTAGGTGAGAATAAACAAATGAGTTGTCAATATTTCTATTGAAAATGTTAGAGGATACTAGTAGACAAATGCAATAAAAATTTTAATTATATCCACAAAAAAACTTCCAAGTCCATAAGCAAAATGCAGAAAAAATTGCCAAAAGCTGAGAAACAGAGAAGAGAGATTTGTTATGTGTCTTGCTCTATTTTTATTAAAATGCCCCTAAACAAGTTATGCTTTGAAATGGCATATTCATGGGAATGAACAACATGAGTTTACTTAGTTTTGACTTAGCCTGAAACAGACAAGGGAACTTGCTGAATCAAATATATAACAGGCTGGGGTGTTTTTTGTTCATTTGTTTGTGACATGGTTTGGCTGTGTCCCTGTCCAAATCTCATCTTGAGTTGCAGCTCCCATAATTTTCATGTAGAAGGGATCCGGTAGGAGATAATTGAATCATGAGGGAAGTTTCTCTCATACTGTTCTCCTGGTAGTGAATAAGTCTCATGAGATCTGATTATTTATAAGGGGAAACCTCTTTCCCTTGGTTCTCATTTTCTTTTGTCTGCTGTCATGTAAGTAAGAGCTACCTTTTGCCTTCTGCCATGATTGTGAGGTCTCCCCAGGAACATGGAACTGAGGCCATTAAACCTCTTTTTCTTCATAATTTACCCAGTCTCAGGTATGTCTTTATCAGCAATCAGCAGCTTGAAAATGGACTAATACAGTTTGACTAATTTCAAAAATTTTATTTTACTTTTAATTTCAGGAAAAACCCATTTATGACTTGGTTTATATTACAACATTCTACAATGTTTCTATTGAAACATTGCAACCAAAAGCATTGATGTTTCTATTGAAACATTGAAATCAAAAGCATTGATACCTTACAAAATTAACATTAATGCCCAAATAGCAAAATATCAGTCTTTGAATTTTGCCAATTATGTATTTTGATTTTTTTCTTCTTTTTTTTACAGTTAATATTAATCAGGTTTAAAACAAGGTCAAAGTTTTGTTTTTGGTGTGCTATAGACTAATATTTATGTCATCCTAAAATCATATGTTAAAAATCTAATCCCCAGTGTGATGGTTTCAGAAGATGAGGCCTTTTGACAGGTGATTGGGTTAAGAGAGTGAAGCCCTCATGAATGGCATTGGCTAGAGCCCTTAAAAAAGAGAACCCAGAGAGCTCCCTCACTGCTTCCACCATGTGAGGACAAGAAGACGATCATGTATTAGCCAGGAAGTGGACCCTTATCAGACACTGAATTTCCTGGCACTTTGATGTTGAATTTCCCAACTTTTAGAACTGTAAGAAATAAATAAGCCACCTAGTTTATGGTATTCTTTTATACCAGCTTGAGTGGCCTAAGATTTGGTGGTATTAAGTTTCTCTCACTCTTTTTTTTACAGTTTTCATTTTAAAATAATTATAGATTGACAGAAAGATGCAAAAATGAATCTGGAGGTCTCATGTATCTCTACCCTGCATTCTTCGTTGCTAGACTTATAAAGCTATAGCACAATATTAAAACCAGAAAACTGATGTTGGTACAATCATAGGGCTACTTGAGTTTTCGTGTGCCCTGTGTGTGTGTGTGTGTGTGTGTGTGTGTGTGTGTGTAGTTCTATGTAATTCTATCATATGCATAGTTTTATGTGACCACCACCACGATCATGAAACAGAACTATTCGAAGCTGTACCACAAGGTTGTTTTTAAGTTAACATATTTCCCATGTTTACATTAAGCATCCTTAAGTTAAAATATTGTATAAAAACTTTGTCACTGTAAGAACTATGGCTTTTAATTAGGTACTTGCAAAAAGGAAGTATATACAATCACTCTTTGCTAAATAATTATGTTCTCTATGATAATAAATGATAATAAAGTACATGGCTTTATGGTATCTATTTCAATATTTAACTTTGTGAGTATTTTCAAGCCCATTATGAACCTTACCTGGTTTCCCTTCACTTAAATTATCTCACTATCACATTGTATTTGTGACTGAAACGGGAACATTATGGCACAAGTTGTATAGCTGGGATCCTCTTGGACAGTTAATTTGTTTCAAAATGGTAGTCAAAGGATAGAGGAATGTTTATTTTACATCATATGTACTGAAATTCCTCACTTCCATGTTGTTTTGCATCTTCAATTTCTCAGCTTAGCTACTGAAAAGAGCTAGAAAAAGTAATTATATGAAAAGGCTATGCATTTATAATTACATCCCAAGCTAAAATGCTTTCCGCAACACAATACAAATACATAGGAAGTTTGGCTTCAATAAATGCTACTTTTGCTCAGACTTGAAGCTATTTTGAGTTCAACTGAATCCTTGACTCTGCTCCAATTCTTTTTCTTATTTATTCTACAGCCTGACTGCTTGTAAACAGCATTTTATCAACGCGCATTTCACTTCTTTTAAATAAGCTTCAAATACATGGTGATAAACAAAAAATGTATACTCTCTCATTATGGAAAATTCTGTACTAGACCTTTTATAACCACCTTTTTTTTTTGGTGGCTAAAAGTAAACAAAAGCGATTTCCCAAACTTAGAAAACCTGAAACTAGAAAGGTTAGAGCAAGGTGGCTGAATAGAAGCCTTTACTCACCATCCTCCTCACAGGAACACTAAATTTAAACAATTAACTACACACCACCACAACAACAAAAATCATTGTCATAAAAAAACAAAACCAGGACTTGGGGCTGAACAAGAAAATAGAATAGAAGACTATACCACTCGTCCTCTCCACAAGGACACCAGTTTAACAATTACCTGCACACACAAAACAAAGCATCCTCATAAGAAACAAAAATCAGTGAAGCACTCACAGTACCTAGTTTTAACTTCCTATCACTGAAAAAGCCATGGAGGAGGTAGTAAATTCAGTCTTGAATCACTGATGCTGCTCTTCCTCCCATCCCCCAGCAGAGGCAGCATGATGTGCAGAGCATTTCTGTGCATTGGGGGGAGGGAGGTTGCAGCAACTGTGAGGCATTTAGCTCAGTTCTGCTCTATTATAACAGAAAACAAAACTAAGTCAAGCTCAGCTGACAATTGCCCACCGAGGGAGCATTTAAACCAGCCCTAGCCAGAAGAGCATTGCTGATTACAGCGGCCTGAACTTGAGTTCCCACAAGCCTGACCAGCACAGGATAAAGTTCCTGAGGTTCCTAAATAAACTTAAAAACCACTCTAGGCCACAAGGACTGCAACTTTTAGGCAAGTCCTAGTGTTAAACTAAGCCCAGAACCAGTGGGTGGTGGAGACACAAGACATCCTAAGACACTAGACAGGGTGGCTAAGGGAGTGATGAAATTGCTCCTCCCCGAGCTCTAAGCTACAGAGTTTGCAGTCCCAAAAAAGACCACTTTCCTCCACTTGAGGACAGGAGAGGGAAGAGTTAGGGGGGACTTTTTCTTACATCTTGGATGCCAGCTCAGCCACAGCAGGATAAGTCACTATTCAGAGTCATAAGGCCATTTTTCCCAGCCCTAGCTCCCTGATAACATTTCTAAACACAACCTGGAATAGAAGGTAACCCATTGGCTTTAAGGAAAGAACTCAGCCTTGACAAGATTTATCACCTGGTAACTGAAGAGCCCTTGCACCCTGAGTAACCAGCAGTGATACCCAGGTTTGCATCAAGGGCCTTGGGTGAGACTCTGAGACTTGCTGGCTTCAGGTGGGACTTAACACATTTACAGCTGTGGTGGCTACAAAGTGGCTGCATATTATTAGCTGTGGTGGATACAAGGGTGAGATTCCTTCTACTTGAGAAAATTGGAAGGAAAAGTAAAGGGTACTTTATCTTGTGCTTTAGGTACGAGTTCGGCCACACTGTGGTAAAGAACTAAGTGGGACCTCGGCATCCCCAATTCCAGAACCTTGGTCTTGTATGGCATTTCTGGACCTGCCCTGGCCCAGAAAGGAGCTATCTGTCTTAAATGGTGAGTCCAAGGCCAGGCAGCATTCTCCAAAAGCTGACTGACTATGGGCTTATGGTGGTGGTGGCAATGGAGTGAAGCTCCCTTGCCTTTGGAAAAGAAAGGGAGAGTTGGAAGGACTGCATCTTGTGCTTTGATTGCCAGCTTAGCCACAGTGCAAGAGAACATAGGTAGCCTAAAGTTACAGATTAATGAAACAAAAAGTTGTTCTTTTTTTTTTTAAAAGTTAAATAAAATTGACAAACTTTTAGTTAGACTAAGATAAAAAAAAGAGAAAACATCCAAATAAATAAAATCAAAGATGAAAAAAGGAGACATTATAACTGATACTGCAACAATTCAAATAATCATTAGTGGTTACTATGAACAACTACGTGCCAATCAATTGGAAAATCTAGAAAAAAATGAATGAATTCCTAGACACATAGACACATACAACCTACCAAGATAGAACCAAGAAGAAATCCAAAATAACTAGATCAAAGCCACAGTAAAAATTATCCTAAAAACAAAAGACTGGGACCTGATGGCTTCACTGTTAAATTCTACCAAATATTTAACACACTAATATGAATCCCACTCAAACTATAAAAAAAAAAACAGATGAGGAGAAAATACTTCCAAACTCATTTTATGAGGCCAGAATGACCGTGATAATAAAATCAGACAAAACCACAACAAAAAGAAAACTACTGGCCAATATATCTGATGAATATTGATGTAAAATTCCTTAACAAAATACTAGCAAACTGAATTCAACAACATTAAAAAGATTATTCATTATAACCAAGTGAGAGTTATCCCAGGGATGAAAGAATGGTTCTATATATGCAAATCAAAATATGTAATATATCATATCTACAGAATAAAGGACAAAAAATGATAATTTCAATTGATGCTGAAAAAGCATTTGATACAATTCAACATCCCATCATGATAAGAACCCCTGAAAAACAGGTATAGAAAAAACAAGCTTCAAAATAATAAAAGCCATATATGACAGATGCACAGTTAGGTTAGTATCACAGACAATGGGGAAAACCGGAAGCTTTTCATTAAGATCTGAAACATGACAAGAATGCCTGCTGTCACCACTGTTATTCAACATTGTGCTGGAAGTACTAGCTAGAACAATTAAGCAAGAGAAAGAAATCAAGGGCATCCAAATTGGAAAGGAAGGATTCAAATTATCTTTGTTTGCAGATGAAATAATCTTATATTTGGACAAGCCTAAAGACTCCACCCATAAACTCTTAGAACCGATAATTGAGTTCAGTAAACTTGGAAGATACAAAACCAACATATAAAAATTAGTCGTATTTCCATAGGCCAACAATGAACAAATTGAAAAAGAATTTAAAAAGCAATCCCATTTATAATAACTAAAAATAAAATTAAATACCTAGGAATTAACCAAATAATTAAACATTTCTACAATGAAACCTATAAAGCACTGATGAAAAAAATTGAAGAGGATACAAAAACATACACAGTTATTTCATGATTATGGATTGGGAAAAAATCAACATTGTTAAATGGTCAATAAACCAAAACAATCTATGGATTCAATGCAATTCCTATCAAAATGCTAAGGATTTACTTCACAGAAATAGAAAAAAAATCCTAACATTTAAATGGAGCCACAAAAGACCCATAATACCCAAAGCTATCCTGAGCAAAAAGAACAAAACTGGCAAAATCACACTGTCTAACTTCAAATTACACTACAGATCTTTAGTAACCAAAACACATCAGAGATTCCAGAAACAAATTCTCACACACACAGGGAAATCATTTTCAACAATGGTGCCAAGAACACACACTGGGGAAAGAGCATCTTCAATAAATGGTGTTGAGAAAACTGGATAACCATATGCAGAAGAATAAAACTAGACCCCTATCTCTCACCATATTCAAAAGTCAAATCAAAATGCATTGAAGAGTTAAATCTAAGACCTTAAACTATGAAACTACTACAGACATAAGGGAAACACTTCAGGACATTGGTCTGGGCAAAATTTTTTGAGTAATACCCCACAAGCACAGGCAACCAAAGCAAAAATGGTCAAATGGAATCACATCCAATTGAAAAGCTTCTGAATGGCAAAGAAAAGTGAAGAGCCAATACATAAAATGGGAGAAAACTTTTTCAAAGTGCCCATCTGACAAAGGATTAATAACCAGAATATAGAAGGAGCACAAACAACTCTATGAAAAAAATTTTTAATAATCTAACTAAAAATGGGCAAAAAATCTGAATAGACATTTCTTAGGAGAAAACATACAAATGAGAAACAAGCATATGAAAAGGTGCTCAACGTAATTCATCATCAGAGAAATCTAAATCAAAACTATAACAGAGATATTATCCTTCCCCAGTTAAAATGGCTTTTATCCAAAACACAGGCAATAACAAATGCTGGCAAGAATGTGGAGAAAAGGAAAACCTCATACACGGTTGAGAGGAATGTAAATTCATACAATCACACTGAAGAATAGTTTGGTAATTCCTCAAAAACCTAAAACTAGAGGTATTGTATGATCCATCAATCTCATTGCTAGGTATATACCCCAAATAAAGAAAATCATTGTATACAAGGAGTATCTGCACACCCATGTTTGCTGCAGCACTGTTAACAATACCCAAGATTTGGAAGCAACCTTAGTATCCATCAACAGGTGAATGGATAAATACACTCAATGGCATACTCTTCAGCCATAAAAAAGAATGAGGCCCTGTCATTTGCAACAACACAGATGAAACTGGAAGTCATTATGCTAAGCGAAATAAGCCAGGTACAGAAAGGCAAACATCACATGTTCTCACTTATTTGTGGTAGCTAAAAATCAAAACAATTGAACTCATATAGATAGAGAGTAAAAGGTTGGTTACCCGTGGCTGAGAAGGGTAGTGAGATGGTTAATGGGTACAAAAGTAGTTAGAAAAATACATAAGACCTAGTATTTGATAACACAACATAATGACTATAGTCAATAATCATTTATTTGTACAATTTAACCCTTTTCTCATCTAGAAAAAAATAAGTGCAGATTGCTGCCAGGACTGTTTTAATTTTGCATAAACACAATCTTTGAGGCTGAAGCAAATCTGACTGATGTTCGATGTGAAAATAAAATGTAAAAACAGTTTTTAAAGTTATTTCTAAACAGAACTAACATCAGAATCGTCTGAATCATCAGAATCATCTATTTCAGAAAAACCGGATTCATCAAATGAATCGTCAGTCAACTGAGAATGAAGTTAACATCACATGTAGAAATGCTATGTTTTCTAGGATTTGACATTTTCAGTACTTGAGAATGACTATATTTTGCACGTGGAAATACCACTACTAAAAACAGAATGCTGTTAATAGAATGACATTTTTTTGTTGTTGTTGTTTCCAAATTTGATATAGTAGAGTGTTGCAAAAATAATAATGAAAGTGAGATATTTTGTGGCAAAGTTATCTCAGGGTAAACAATGAAATCACAAGTGTTGCTGGTGAATATTCTTGGAACAAACAGAAAAAGGGCTAAAATAACTAAAAGACTATAATTTGATTATTTGTAACACAAAGGATAAATGCTTGAGAGGATAGATGCCCATTTTATACAATGTAATTATTACACTTTGAATGCCTGCATCAGAATATCTCAGGTACTCCCAAAATTTATACACCTACTATGTATTCACAAAAATTAAAATAAAAGATCTTTTTAAAAAGGACCAAAAATCTACTAAGCAATCACAGTACCTAGTTTTAACTTCAAATCGCTGAAAGAGGCACTTGAAGTGAGTAGGAATTCTTGAATTTCTGTTGACACAATCCTCATTTCTCCCAGCAGTGGCTGTGTGGCAGGCAGAGAGAATCTATGCCCTTTGGGGAGGGTGAGCACAGTGTCCCGGGGACTTTACATTGAACTCAGCGCTGCCCTGTCACAGCAGAGCACAGCCGTGCTGGACTTAGCCAGCACCCATGCATAGAGGATGCATTTGGAACAGACCTAGCCAGAGGGCAATTACTCATCCTAGCAGTCAGAGCTTGAGTTTTGGCAAACCTCACCACCACAGGCTACAGTGCTCTGGGGTTCTAGATAAACTTGAAAGAAATTTCAGTCTGTGTGTCCCTGTGGAAAAGCGGTGGTGGTAGCCACTGGGAGAAACTCCCCTGACTATGGAAGGGAAAGTGACGAACAAGAAAGGCACTGTCTTATGGTTTGGTGCCAGCTCAGCCAAATGCAGTAGAATGGTACACTAGATATGTAGATATCTAAGCTTTTTGACTCCAACCCTTGGCTCACAGACAACATCTCTGGACCCACCCAGCACATGAGGCACTCACTGCCCTGAAGTGAAGGGTGAGGATACAAGCCCGTCTGGCTTCCACACTTGCTGACTATGGACACCAAAGGTCTTGTATGAACATAGGTGGTAGCTATATAGTGGTTACAATGAATCTTGGGTAAGACACACTGCTCTGTTGCTTTCAGGTCTCTCCCTGAATACCCCATTGGTGGTGGCCACAGAATTGCTTGAATCCCACTATCCCCAGCACTAGGCATCTCAGTATAGGGGGAGAGACTTCATTTGTTTTAGATAAAGTAAGGGAAAAGAATAGGAGTCTCTGTCTAGTAATCTAGAGAATGCTTCTGGATCTTAACCAAGACCACAAAGGCAGTACTCTGATGAGTATGCAAGAACTATAGCATTATTTGGCTTGGAGCTTAAGTTGCTTCAAATACCTGAAAAACCTTCTCAAGAAAAACAGGCACAAACAAGCTCAGACCATGAAGACTGCAATAAAAACTTCACACTTAAATGCCCAGACTCTGAAGAACATCCAAAAATTTCAAGATCATTCAGGTAAAATGGCCTTACCAAATGAACTAACTAAGGAACCAGAGACTAATCCTGGAGAAACAGAGATATGTGACCTTTCAGACAGAGAATTCAAAATAGCTATTTTGAGGAAACTAAAAAAAAAAAAAAAAAAAAAAAAATGAGATAACAGAGAAAATTAATTTAAAATTATATCAATTAAATTTAACAAAGAGACTGAAATCATTAAAAAGGAGTAGAAATTCTGGAGCAGAAAAATGTGACTGACCTACTGAAGAATGCATCAATGTACCTTAATAGCAGTATTGATCAAGTAGAAGAAAGAATTAGTGAGCTTAAAGAAAGGCTATATGTCGCTATATAGTCAGAGGAGACAAAATAAATAAGAATAAACAAAAGTACAACTACAAGATCTAGAAAATAGCCTCAAAAGGACAAATCTAGGAGTTACTGGCCTTATGGAAGAGATGGATAAAGAGATTAGGGTAGAAACTTTATTCAAAGGGATACTATCAGAAAAACTTCCTACACCTAGAGGATTATATCAACATTCAAGTGCAAGAAGGATATAGAATACCAAGCAGAGTCCGCACAGAGGAGACTACCTCAAGGCATTTAATCATCAAATTTCCAAAAGTCAAAGATGAAGAAATTATAAAAAGAGCAGACGAAAAGAAATAAATTACATAAAACAGAACTCTAATACATCTGGCAGCCAATATTTAGTGGAAAGTTTACAGATTTTCTTACGGGAGAGGGTGGCATGACATATTAAAGGGCTGAAGGAAAAAACAAGAACAACTTTATACTAGATTAGTTTATCCAGCAAAAATATACTTCAAGCACGAAGGAGAAATAAAGGATTTACCAAACAAACAAAAGCTGAGAGATTACATCAACAGCAGATCTGTCCTACAAGGAATGCTCTAGTGATTTCTTCAATATAAAGGAAAGGACATTAATTAGCAATAAGGAATTATCTGGAGGCTCAGTTGGAAAAAGAGGACATTAATGAGCAAATGAGCAATACCTAATCACCTGAATGTACAAAACTAGTAATAATAAACACACAGAAAAACGCAGACCATTATAGCACTGTAATCATGATGTATAAACTATTCTTAAGTAGAAACACAAAATGATGATCCCATAAAAAATAATACTTACAATAACTTTTTAAGATATAGACAGTACAATAAAACATAGAGTAACAATAAAAAGTGAGAAAGTGGAGGTATGAATTTAAAGTTTTTATTACTGTTCTCTTTGCTTGTTTGTTTTTGCTGTGTTAAGTTGTCAGCAGTTTAAAATAATGGGTTATAAGATATTACTTGCAAGTCTCGTAACTTGAAATTGAAAAATATGAAATAAATACACACACACAAAAAGCAAGAAATTAAATTATAACACCAGAGGAAATCACCTTCACTAAAAGGAAGACAAGAAGGAAGGAAAGAAGGAAAAGAAGACTACAAAACAATCAGAAAACAAAAAAGAAAATGACAAGAGTAAGACTTATTCATCAATAGTAACATTGATTATAAAAGGACTAAGCTCTTCAATCAAAAGACATAGAGTAGCTGAATTGTTTTATAAAAAGGGATCTAATTATCTGAGACTACGAAAAACACACTTACCTATAAAGATACACACAGACTTAAAATAAAGAGATAGAAAAAAGACTTCATGCAATGAAAACAAAAAACGAGCAGGAATAGCTATACTTATACGAGGAAAAAAACCATTTTCAGACACAAACTGTAGGGCCAGGCATGGTGGCTCATGCTTGGAATCTCAGCATTTTGGGAGGCTGAGCTGGGTGGATCACTTGAGGTCAGGAGATCGAGACCAGCCAGGCCAACATGGTGAAAGCCTGTGCTACTAAAAAAAATGTGAAAATTATCCAGGTGTGGTGGAGCGTGCCTATAGTCCCAGCTACTCGGGAGGCTGAGGGAGAGAATCAGTTGAACCTGGGAGGTGAATGTTGCAGTGAGCCAAGATCATGCCACTACACTCCATCCTGGGCAACAGAGCAGGACACCATCAAAAAAAAAAAAAAAAAAGAACAGTATACAGAGAGATAAAGAATGTCATTATGCAATAATAAAGAGGTGCATTCACTAAGATAATTGTATTAGTCCATTTCACCCTGCTATAAAGAAATAGCTGAGACAGTAATTTAGAAAGAAAGTAAGTTTAATTGCCTCACAGTTTGACAGGCTGTACAGAAAATAAGATGCTGCTATCTGCTCAGCTTCTGGAGAGGCGTCAGGAGACACACCATCATGGTGCGTGACAAAGGAGGAGCCAGCACTTCACATGGGCAGAACAGGAAGAAGAGATAAAGAGAGGGGAAGTGCTACACACTTTCAAACAACCAGATCTTATGAGAACTCGCTCACCAGCATGGCAGCAGTACCAAGGGGAATGGTGTCAAACTATTAAGGAGAAACTACCACCATGATCCAGTTACCTCCGACCAGACCCCACTTCCATCATTAGAAATTATAATTTGATATGAGATTTGTTGGAGACACAGTTCCAAATCATCTCAGAGATATGACAATTGTAAATATGTATGCACCCAACATCATCCAGATACATAAAGCATACATTAGAGCTAAGAGAGACATAGACCTCAATCCAATAATAGCTGGAGTCTTTAACACCTAATTTTCAGCAATAGACAGGTCTTCCAGTCTGAAAATCAACAAGGAAATATCTAACTTATCTGCACTAAAGAACAAATGGATCTAATAGATATTTACAGAACTTTTCACCCAATGGCTTAGGAATGCACATTCTTCTTCCCAGTACATGAATTATTTTCAAAGGTAGACCATAGGTTAGGTCACAAAACAAGTCTTAAAACATTAAAAAAAATTAAAGTAATATTACACATCTTCTCTAACACAATGGAATAAAACTACAAATAAATAAGGAGATATTTTAGAAACTACACAAACACATACAAATTAAACAATATGCTCCTAAATGACCAGTGGATCAATGAAGAAATTGAGAAAATAAGAATATTTCTTCAAACAAATGATAAAGAAAACAAACATACCAAAACATATGGATACAGTGAAAGCAGTACTAGGCGGGAAAATTATAGCTATTAAGTGTTCATATCAAAATAGAAGAAAAATGTCAAATAAATAACTTAACGATGCATCTTGAAGAACAAAAAACAGCAAAAGCAAACCAAGCCTAAAATTAGTAGGAGAAAAGAAATAATAAAGATCAGAGCAGAAGTAAATGAAACTGAAATACCCAAAGGATTATAAATCATGCTACTATAAAGACACATGCACACGTATGTTTATTGTGGCACTATTCCAATAGCAAAGACTTGGAATCAACCCAAATGTCCATCTGTGACAGACTGGATTAAGAAAATGTGGCACATATACACCATGGAATATTATGCAGCTATAAAAAAGGATGAGTTTGAGTCCTTTGTAGGGACATGGATGCAGCTGGAAACCATCATTCTCAGCAAACTATCACAAGAACAGAAAACCAAACACTGCATGTTGTCACTCATGTGGGAACTGAACAATGAGATCACTTGGACTCGGGAAGGGGAACATCACACACCGGGGCCTATCATGGGGAGGGGGGAGGGGGGAGGGATTGCATTGGGAGTTATACCTGATATAAATGACGAATTGATGGGTGCTGACGAGTTGGTGAGTGCAGCACACCAACATGGCACAAGTATACATATGTAACAAACCTGCACGTTATGCACATGTACCCTAGAACTTAAAGTATAATAAAAATAAAAAGAAAAAAGAAAAAAGAAAAAGGAGGCATTACAACTGATACTACAGAAAGTCAAAGGAACATTAGTGGCTACCATGATCAACTACATGTCGATAAATATGAAAATCTAGAGAAAATGAATTCTAGGAATATACAGCCTGCCAAGATTAAATTATGAAGAAACTCAAAATCTGAACAGAGCAATAACAAGAAATAAGATTGAAGCCATAATAAATGATCTCCTAGTAGAGAAAAGCAAGGTCCCATTGTATCCACTGCTTAATTCTACCAAACATTTAAATAACTAATACCAATCCTATTCAAATACCTTTTCAGAATACCAATCCTATTCCGAAAAGTAGAGGAGGAAGGGATACTTCCAAACCCATTCTATGAGCCCAGTATTACCCTGACATCAAAACCAGACAGATACATTAAAACAAAGAATATTTCAGGCCAATATATCTGATAAATATTGATGTAAAAATTCTCAAAAACTACCAGCAAATGGAATTCAACAATAAATCAAGAAGATCGATCATTCATCATTACCAAATAGAATTTATCCCAGGGATGCAAGGAAGATTCAACATATACAAATTAATCAATATGATAAATCATATCAAGAGAATCAAGGACAAAATCCATATGATTATTTCAATTGATGCTGAAAAAGCATTTGATAAGATTCAACATTCTTTCTTAATAAAAACCCTTGAAAAACTGTGTAAAGAAAGAATATAACTCCAAATAATAAAAGCTGTATACAACAGATCTACAACTAAAATCATACTGAAACAGGAAAAAAACTGAAAGATTTTCCTCTAAGATATGGAACAAGACAAGGATGCCTACTTTCACTACTGTTGTTCAACATAGTACTGGAAGTGCTAGTTAGGGATATCAGACAAAAGAAAGAAAGGGCATCCAAATTGGAAATCAACAAACCAAATTATTCTTGTTTGGAGGACATGATCTTATATTTGGAAAAACCTAAACACCCCACTAAAAAAACTACTAGAACTAATAAACAAATTAATTAAAGTTGCAGAATACAAAATAACATACACAAATCATTTGTATTTCTGTGTGGCAAAAGTGAACAGTCTGAAAAAGAAATCAAAGGGGTAATCCTTTTTAAAATAGTCACAAAAAAATTAAATACCTAGGAACTAACCAAAGAAGTAAAATATCTCTATAATGAAAATTATAAAATGCTAATGAAAGAAATTGAAGATAATCCAAAAATATAAAAAGAATTAATATTTTATAAATGTCCATTCTACTCAAAGCGTTCTACAGATTCAATGCAATCACTATCAAAATACAAATGACATTCTTCTTCACAGAAATAGCAGAAACAACCTTAAAATTTACGTAAAACCACAAAAGACCCAGAATACCCAAAGCTATCCTAAGCAACAAGAAGAAAACTGAAGGAATCACATTATCTGACTTCTAATTATACTACAGAAATAGTAACCAAAAGAGCATAAAGCAGAGCTATAGTAACCAAAATAGCATAAAAACAGACATATGGACTAATGAGACAGAATAGAGAATGCCAGAATAAATCCACACACCTACAGTGAACTCATTTTGAACAAAAATGCCCAGAACATGGATTGAGAAAACACAGTCTCTTCAATAAATAGCCCTGGGAAAATTGGGAATCTATATGCAGAAGAATGAAACTTGATCCCTATCTCTTGCCGTATAAAAAATCATATCAAAATGGGCTAATGGTTTAAATATAAGACTTCAAACTATGAAACTATTATATGAAAACATTGAGGACACTCTCTAGGACACTGGTCTGAGCAAAGGTGTCTTGAGTAACATCCCACAAGCACAGGCAACCAAAGCAAAAATGGACCAATGGGATCACATTAAGTTAAAACACTTCTGCACAGCAAAGGAAACAACCAAGTGAAGATATAAAACATGTAATGGGAAAAAATATTTGCAAACTACCGTATGAGAAGGGATTCATAACCAGAATTTATAAGGAGCTCTAATAATTCTACAAGAAAAAAATTATAATATTAAAAATGGGCAAAGGATTTCAATAGACATTTTGCAAAAGAAGACGTACGAATGGCAAACAGGCTTATGAAAAGGTGCTCAACATCTTCGGTGGTGGGAGGAAATAGGACTGGCTAATGGGTACAAAAAGTAATTAGAAAGATT